>NC_057809.1:143610622-143626330 GCF_018294505.1 Triticum aestivum
CAGCGTCGATCCACCCCACCGCCGCCACTTGTCGCGCCATGACAGGCCGCGCCGCCACCCTGCCCAATCCCCGCCTTCCATGTTGCCTCCCTGGCTTCCCCGCCACCGCGGTCAACGAAGCCCGCGTGAGGCCCGCCCTGGGCCACAAGCGGACCCGAGCCGCCGCCGCGCGCACGCAGCCCCGCAGGCGCCCCTACCCCGAGGTCCTTGCCGCTCGTCCCCGTCGCTTGTGTCGCCTCGCACCGCGCCGAGACGAATTCCGGCGACCAGGAGCCGCCTCCAGTGACCCAAGGCCGGATCCGCCTCTCTCTCCTTTCCCTCTGTCCTCCCTCTCCACCTCACTCTCTGTCTCCCACGCAGGAGCAACGAGGCCGCCGCCATGGACAAGCTCCACTTCGCCGGATCCTGCATCCCCGAGTGCCGTCGACCACCTCTGTCACCGGATCTGGAACCCCCGCCCTCGGATCCGTCCATCCCCGTCGTCCTCCGGCCTCCTACACGTCACGCTGCCGTCCCCATCGCCGGCAGCCGGCGCACCATGCTCCTGCCTCTGCTTCGAGCAGAGGAGGACAAGCGTCGTGTGTGAGCCAGCGCCACCCCACAGCCCAGATCCTTCCGGCCTGGCCCAGCGCCAGCTCCTGCCTGGGCCTCTCCACCAACCGGCCCACCTTCCTCCCGCAGCCCACACTCTCCCCTCGCCCGGCCTGCCAGCCTCTCTGCAAACGGGCCGAAGCCCATGGGTGAGCCGCCCCCAGCGTCTGCCCTGTTTCAGATTCGGCCTGGCTTGTTTTTTTCTCCTCTGGATGAATTTAGTAATTAACTAGAGAACGCAGTTTTGCAGGAAACCCATTCTAGTTCATGCATTTAATAACTTCACAACCGTGGATCGAAATTAAAGAAACTTAATATGTAAAGTTCTTAGAATTTTGTGTAGTATAATAATTTGCCACTTTCATGCATGTTTAAAATGCTGTTTGGTTAAATTTGCTCCTATGCCATGCAAAAATGCTTTATTTCATAACTTAATAACCTACTTGTAACACCCATGATGCGGCTATATCTCCCACGTGTCGGTGCACGACTTAGAGGCATAGCCGCATGGTAGGTTTGTCGCAAGAGGGGTAATCTTCACACAATCCCATGTACTGAATAGAACGGGATAAAGAGTTGGCTTACAATCGCCACTTCACATAAATACAAGTTAAACATACATCATCCAAAATACAAACAAGGTCCGACTACGGAACCAAAATAAAAGAAGACAACCCCAAATGCTAGATCCCCGATCGTCCCAACTGGGCTCCTCTACTGATCATCCGGAAAAGACACATAGTAATGGCCCGAATCCTTGTCAAACTCCCACTTGAGTTCGGTAGCGTCCCCTGCACTGGCATCATCGGCACTTGCATCTATTTTGGAAGTATCTGTGGGTCACGAGGACTCAGCAATCTCACACCCGCAAGATCAAGACTATTTAAGCTTATGGTAGGGAAGAGTAGTGAGGTGGAGCTGCAGCAAGCACTAAGCATATATGGTGGCTAACATATGCAATTAAGAGCGAGAAGAGAAGCAACAGAACGATCGTGAACTAGAAGTGATCCTGAAACTACTTACATTCAAGCATAGCACAAGAACCGTGTTCACTTCCCAGACTCCACCGAAAAGAGACCATCACGACTACACACGCGGTTGATGCATTTTAATTAAGTTAAGTGTCAAGTTCTGTACAACATGACATTTACAAATTCCCATCTGCCCATAACCGCGGGCACGGCTTTCGAAAGTTCAAAACCCTACAGGGGTGTCCCAACTTAGCCCATCACAGCTCTCATGGTCAACGAAGGATATTCGTTCTCCTAGGAAGACACAATCAGACTCGTAATCCCGGTTACAAGACATTTCGACAATGGTAAAACAAGACCAGCAAAGCCACACGATGTGCCGACATCCTGATAGGAGCTGCACATATCTCGTTCTCAGGGAAACACCAGATTGTCAAACTTTCAATAGGCCAGCCCAGAGTTGCCCCTGGTGGCCACCGGCGGCTGACAGGTTCGGACCAACACTTAGACAATGGGCTAAGTTGGGACACCCCTGCAGGGTTTTGAACTTTTGAAAGCCGTGCCCGCGGTTATGGGCAGATGGGAATTTGTTAATGTCCGGTTGTAGAGAACTTGACACTTAACTTTATTAAAATGCATCAACTGCCTGTGTAGCCGTGATGGTCTCTTTTCGGCGGAGTCCGGGAAGTGAACACGGTTCTTGTGTTATGCTTGAACATAAGTAGTTTCAGGATCACTTCTTGATCACTTCTAGTTTACGATCGTTGCGTTGCTTCTCTTCTCGCTCTTAATTGCGTATGTTAGCCACCATATATGCTTAGTGCTTGCTGCAGCTCCACCTCACTACTCTTCCCTACCCATAAGCTTAAATAGTCTTGATCTCGCGGGTGTGAGATTGTTGAGTCCTCGTGACTCACAGATTCTTCCAAAACAAATGCAGGTGCCGATGATGCCAATGCAGGGGACACTACCGAACTCAAGTGGGAGTTCAACGAGGATTCAGGTCATTACTATGTGTCTTTTCTGGATGATCAGTAGAGGAGCCCAGTTGGGACTATCGGGGATCTAGCATTTGGGGTTGTCTTCTTTTATTTTGGTTCCGTAGTCGGACCTTGTTTGTATTCTGGATGATGTATGTTTAACTTGTATTTATGTGAAGTGGCAATTGTAAGCCAACTCTTTATCCTGTTCTATTCAGTACATGGGATTGTGTGAAGATTACCCCTCTTGCGACAAACCTACCATGCGGCTATGCCTCTAAGTCATGCCCCGACACGTGGGAGATATAGCCGCATCGTGGGTGTTACAAGTTGGTAATCAGAGCCTTCCCTGACTTAGTGTTGGAAATATGCCCTAGAGGCAATAATAGAAGGTTATTATTATATTTCCTTGTTCATGATAATTGTCTATTGTTCATGCTATAATTGTGTTATCCGGAAATCGTAATACATGTGTGAATACATAGACCACAACATGTCCCTAGTGAGCCTCTATTTGACTAGCTCGTTGATCAATAGATGGTTACGGTTTCCTAACCATGGACATAGGATGTCATTGATAACGGGATAACATCATTAGGATAATGATGTGATGGGCAAGACCCAATCCTAAGCATAGCACAAGATCATGTAGTTCGTCTGCTAAAGCTTTTCTAATGTCAAGTATCCTTTCCTTAAACCATGAGATTGTGCAACTCCCAGATACTGTAAGGGTACTTTGGGTGTGCCAAACGTCACAACATAACTGGTTGGCTATAAAGGTACACTATGGGTATCCCCAAAAGTATCTGTTGGGTTGGCATGAATCGAGACTGGGATTTGTCACTCCGTATGACGGAGAGGTATCTCTGGGCCCACTCGGTAGGACATCATCATAATGAGCTCAATGTGATCAAGGAGTTGTTCATGGGATGATGTATTACGGGAACGAGTAAAGAGACTTGCCGTAACGAGATTGAACAAGGTATCGATATACCGACGATCGAATCTCGGGCAAGTATCATACCGATAGACAAAGGGAATTGTATACAGGATTGATTGAATCCTCAACATCGTGGAGCATGTGGGAGCCAACATGGGTATCCATATCCCGCTGTTCGTTATTGACCGGAGAGTTGACTCGGTCATGTCTACGTGTCTCCCGAACCCGTAGGGTCTACACACTTAAGGTTCGGTGATGCTAGAGTTGTAGAGATATTAGTATGCGGTTAACCGAAAGTTGTTCGGAGTCCCGGATGTCACGAGGAGTTCCGGAATGGTCCGGAGATAAAGATTTATATATAGGAAGTCCAGTTTCGGCCACCGGGAGAGTTTCGGGGGTCACCGGTATTGTACCGGGACCACCGGAAGGGTCCCGAGGGTCCACTGGGTGGGGCCACCTATCCCGGAGGGCCCCATGGGCTGAAGTGGCATGGGAACCATCCCCTGGTGCGCTGGTGCGCCCCACCCAAGGGCCCAAGGCGCCTAGGGTTGGAAACCCTAGGGGCCGTTGCCCCCCGAGGGGGCATGCGCCCCCTGGTTGGAAACCCTAAGGGGGCCGTTGCACCCCGAGGGTCCGCCGCCCCGGGGGCGGCCCCCCCCCCTCTAGATGGGATCTCCAAGGGGGCATGCGCCCCCTAGCCCCTATAGAGTGGAGGGGAGGGAGGGCAGCCGCACCCTAAGCCCTGGCGCCTCCCTCTCCCTCCCGTGACACCTCTTCCTCCTCTAGTAGCGCTTGGCGAAGCCCTGCTGGAATCCCGCTGCTTCCACCACCACGCTGTCGTGCTGCTGGATCTCCATCAACTTCTCCTCCCCCCTTGCTGGATCAAGAAGGAGGAGACGTCTCCGCTCCGTACGTGTGTTGAACGCGGAGGTGCCGTCCGTTTGGCGCTAGGATCATCGGTGGTTTGGATCACGATGAGTACGACTCCATCAACCCTGTTCTCTTGAACACTTCCGCTCACGATCTACAAGGTTATGTAGATGCACTCCTCTCTCTCTCTCTTGTTGCTAGATGACTCCATAGATTGATCTTGGTGATGCATAGAAAATTTTAAATTTCTGCTACGATCCCCAACAGTGGTATCAGAGCTAGGTCTATGCGTAGTTTCTATGCACGAGTAGAACACAAGTTGTTATCGGCGTCGATTTTGTCAATTTACTTGCCATTACTAGTCTTATCTTGATTCGGCGGCATCATGGGATGAAGCGGCCCGGACCGACCTTACACATACACTTACTTGAGATAGGTTCCACCGACTTACATGCACTAGTTGCATAAGGTGGCTAGCGGGTGTCTATCTCTCCCACTTTAGTCGGATCGGATTCGATGAAAAGGGTCCTTTTGAAGGGTAAATAGAAATTGTCATATCACGTTGTGGTTTTGGCGTAGGTAAGAAACTTTCTTGCTAGAAACCTATAGCAGCCACGTAAAAATTTGCAACAACAATTAGAGGACGTCTAACTTGTTCTTGCAGCATATGCCGTGTGATGTGATATGGCCAAAAGGATGTGATGAATGATATATGTGATGTATGAGATTGATCATGTTCTTGTAATAGGAATCACGACTTGCATGTCGATGAGTATGACAACCGGCAGGAGCCATAGGAGTTGTCTTAATTTATTGTATGACCTGCATGTCAATGAAAATGCCATGTAATTACTTCACTTTATTGCTAACCGTTAGCTATAGTAGTAGAAGTAATAGTTGGCGAGACAACTTCATGAAGACACGACGATGGAGATCATGGTGTCATGCCGGTGACGATGATGATCATGGCGCCCCGAAGATGGAGATCAAAAGGAGCAAAATGATATTGGCCATATCATGTCACTATTTGATTACATGTGATGTTTATCATGTTTTTACATCTTATTTGCTTAGAACGACGGTAGCATAAATAAGATGATCCCTCATTAAAATATAAAGAATTGTGTTCCCCTTAACTGTGCACCGTTGCTAAGGTCCGTTGTTCCGAAGCACCACGTGATGATTGGGTGTGATAGGTTCTAACGTTCGCATACAACGGGTGTAAGCCAGATTTACACACATAATACACTTAGGTTGACTTGACGAGCCTAGCATGTACAGACATGGCCTCGGAACACGGAAGACCGAAAGGTCGAACATGAGTCGTATAGAAGATAAGATCAACACGAAGATGTTCACCGATGATGACTAGTCCGTCTCACGTGATGATCGGACACGGCCTAGTTGACTCGGATCATGTATCACTTAGAGGACTAGAGGGATGTCTATCTGAGTGGGAGTTCATTAAATAATTTGATTAGATGAACTTAATTATCATGAACATAGTCTAAAACTTTGCAATATGTCTTGTAGATCAAATGGCCCACGCTAATGTTGCCCTCAACTTCAACGCGTTCCTAGAGAAAACCAAGCTGAAAGACGATGGCAGCAACTACACGGACTGGGTCCGTAACCTAAGGATTATCCTCATAGCTGCCAAGAAAGCATATGTCCTTGATGCACTGCTAGGTGAAGCACCTGTTTTCCCAGCAACTCAAGACATTATGAACGCCTGGTAGTCGTGTAGTGATGATTAATCCATGGTTCAGTGCGGCATTCTTTACAGCTTAGAACCGGGGCTCCAAAAGCGTTTTGAGCAGCACAGAGCATATGAGATATTCCAAGAGCTTAAAGTGGTCTTCCAAGCTCATGCCCGGGTTGAGAGATATGAAGTCTCCGACAAGCTCTACAGTTGTAAGATGGAGGAGAATAGTTTTCTCAGCAAGCACATACTCAAAATGTCTGGGTTGCACAACCGCTTATCTCAGCTAGGAGTTAATCTCTCGGATGATGCGGTCGTTGACAGAATCCGTCAGTCGCTCCCACCTAGCTACAAGAGCTTTGTGATGAACTTCAATATGCAGGGGATGGAAAAGACCATTCCCGAGGTATATTCAATGCTGAAATCAGCAGAGGTGGAAATCAAAAAGGAACATCAAGTGTTGATGGTGAATAAAACCACTAAGTTCAAGAAAGGCAAGGGTAAGAACAACTTCAAGAAGGACGACAAGGGAGTTGCTGCGCCCGGTAAGCCAGTTGCCGGGAAGAAGCCAAAGCATGGACCCCAAGACTGAGACTGAGTGCGTTTATTCCAAGGGAAATAATCACTGGAAGCGGAACTGCCCCAAGTACTTAGCGGATAAGAAGGCCGGCAATACCAAAGGTATATGTGATATACATGTTATCGATGTGTACCTAACCAGCGCTCGTAGTAGCTCCTGGGTATTTGATACCGGTGCAGTTGCTCATATTTGTAACTCAAAACAGGACCTGCGAATAAGCGGAGACTGGCGAAGGACGAGGTGACGATGCGCGTCGGGAATGGTTCCAAGGTCGATGTGATCGCTGTCGGCATGCTACCTCTACATTTACCTACGAGATTAGTTTTAAACCTCAATAACTGTTATTTAGTACCAGCTTTGAGCATGAACATTGTATCTGGATCTCGTTTAATGCGAGATGGCTACTCATTTAAATCAGAGAATACTGGTTGTTCTATTTATATGAGAGACATGTTTTATGGTCATGCCCCGCTGGTTAATGGTTTATTATTATTTAATCTCGAGCGTGATGTTACACATATTCATAGTGTGAACGCCAAAAGATGTAAGGTTGATAATGATAGTCCCACATACTTGTCGCACTGCCGCCTTGGTCACATTGGTGTCAAACGCATGAAGAAACTCCATGGAGATGGACTTTTGGAGTCTCTTGATTATGAATCATTTGACACGTGCGAACCATGCCTCATGGGCAAAATGACCAAGACTCCGTTCCCCAGAACAATGGAGCGGGCAACCAACTTATTGGAAATCATACATACTGATGTGTGCGGTCCAATGAGTGTTGAGGCTCGTGGTGGTTATCGTTATGTCCTCACCCTGACTGATGACTTAAGTACATATGGGTATGTCTACTTGATGAAACACAAGTCTGAGACCTTTGAAAAGTTCAAGGAATTTCAGAGTGAGGTTGAGAATCAACGTGACAGAAAAATAAAGTTCTTACGATTAGATCGTGGAGGGGAATATTTGAGTCACGAATTTGGCACACAATTAAGGAAATGTGGAATTGTTTCACAACTCACACCGCCTAGAACACCTCGGCATAATGGTGTGTCCGAACATCGTAATCGCACTCTATTGGATATGGTGCGATTTATGATGTCTCTTACCGATCTACCGCTATCATTTTGGGGTTATGCTATAGAGACTGCCGCATTCACTTTAAATAGGGCTCCATCGAAATCCATTGAGACAACACCATATGAATTGTGGTTTGGGAAGAAACCTAAGCTGTCATTTCTGAAAGTTTGGGGATGCGATGCTTATGTCAGGAAACTTCAACCTGAAAAGCTCGAACCCAAATTGGAATAATGCGTCTTCATAGGATACCGTAAGGAAACTATTGGGTATACCTTCTACCTCAGATCCGAAGGCAAGATCTTTGTTGCCAAGAATGGATCCTTTCTAGAGAAAGAGTTTCTCTTGAAAGAAGTAAGTGGGAGGAAAGTAGAACTTGATGAAGTATTGCCTCTTGAACCGAAGAGTAGCGCAACTCAAGAAAATGTTTCTGTGGTGCGTGCACCGACTAGAGAGGAAGTTAATAATGATGATCATGAAACTTTAGATCAAGTTGCTACTGAACTTCGTAGGTCCACAAGGACACGTTCTGCACTAGAGTGGTACGGCAACCCTGTCCTGGAAATCATGTTGTTAGACATTGGTGAACCTTCGAACTATGAAGAAGCGATGGCGGGCCCAGATTCCGACAAATGGCTTGAAGCCATGAAATCCGAGATAGGATCCATGTATGAAAACGAAGTATGGACTTTGACAGACTTGCCCGATGATCGGCGAGCCATAGAAAATAAATGGATCTTTAAGAAGAAGACGGACGCGGATGGCAATGTGACCATCTATAAAGCTCGGCTTGTTGCTAAGGGTTATTGACAAGTTCAAGGGGTTGACTACGACGAGACCTTCTCACCCGTAGCGAAGCTGAAGTCCGTCCTAATCATGTTAGCAATTGCCGCATTGTATGATTATGAGATATGGCAAATGGACGTCAAAACGACATTCCTTAATGGTTTCCTTAAAGAAGAATTGTATATGATGCAGCCAGAAGGTTTTGTCGATCCTAAGAATGCTGACAAGGTATGCAAGCTCCAGCGCTCAATCTATGGGCAGGTGCAAGCATCTCGGAGTTGGAACATTCGCTTTGATGAGATGATCAAAGCGTTTGGGTTTACACAGATTTATGGAGAAGCCTGTGTTTACAAGAAAGTGAGTGGGAGCTCTGTAGCATTTCTCATATTATATGTGGATGACATACTATTGATGGGAAATGATATAGAACTCTTGGAAAGCATAAATGCCTACTTGAATAAGTGTTTTTCAATGAAGGACCTTGGAGAAGCTACTTACATATTAGGCATCAAGATCTATAGAGATAGATCGAGGCGCCTCATTGGTCTTTCACAAAGCACGTACCTTGACAAGATATTGAAGAAGTTCAATATGGATCAGTCCAAGAAGTGGTTCTTGCCTGTATTGCAAGGTGTAAGATTGAGCACGGCTCAATGCCCGACCACGGCAGAAGATAGAGAAAAGATGAGTGTCATCCCCTATGCCTCGGACATAGGGTCTATTATGTATGCCATGTTGTGTACCAGACCTGATGTAAACCTTGTCGTAAGTTTGGTGGGAAGGTACCAAAGTAATCCCAGCATGGAACACTGGACAGCGGTCAAGAATATCCTGAAGTACCTGAAAAGGACTAAGGATATGTTTCTCGTTTATGGAGGTGATGAAGAGCTCGTCGTAAAGGGTTACGTTGATGCTAGCTTTGACACAGATCTGGATGACTCCAAGTCACAAAACGGATACGTGTATATTTTGAATGGTGGGGCAGTCAGCTGGTGCAGTTGCAAGCAAAGTGTCGTGGCGGGATCTACATGTGAAGCGGAGTACATGGCAGCCTCGGAGGCAGCACATGAAGCAATCTGGATGAACGAGTTCATTACCGACCTAGGAGTTATTCCCAATGCGTCGGGCCCGATGACTCTCTTCTGTGACAACACTAGAGCTATTGCCCTTGCCAAGGAGCCCGGGTTTCACAAGAAGACCAGGCATATCAAGCGTCTCTTCAACTCCATTCGTGAAAATGTTCAAGATGGAGACATAGAGATTTGTAAAGTGCATACGGACCTGAATGTCGCAGATCCGTTGACTAAACCTCTTCCACATGCAAAGCATGATCAACACCAGAACTCTATGGGTGTTCGATTCATCACAATGTAACTAGGTTATTGACTCTAGTGCAAGTGGGAGACTGTTGGAAATATGCCCTAGAGGCAATAATAAAGTGGTTATTATTATATTTCCTTGTTCATGATAATTGTCTATTGTTCATGCTATAATTGTGTAATCTGGAAATCTTAATACATGTGTGAATACATAGACCACAACATGTCCCTAGTGAGCCTCTAGTTGACTAGCTCGTTGATCAATAGATGGTTACGCTTTCCTAACCATGGACATAGGATGTCATTGATAACAGGATCACATCATTAGGATAATGATGTGATGGACAAGACCCAATCCTAAGCGTAGCACAAGATCGTGTAGTTCGTCTGCTAAAGCTTTTCTAATGTCGAGTATCCTTTCCTTAGACCATGAGATTGTGCAACTCCTGGATACCGTAAGGGTACTTTGGGTGTGCCAAACGTCACAACGTAACTGGGTGGCTATAAAGGTACACTACGGGTATCCCCGAAAGTATCTGTTGGGTTGGCACGAATCGAGACTGGGTTTTGTCACTCCGTATGACAGAGAGGTATCTCTGGGCCCACTCGGTAGGACATCATCATAATGAGCTCAATGTGATCAAGGAGTTGTTCACGGGATGATGTGTTACGGGAATGAGTAAAGAGACTTTCCTTAACGATATTGAACAAGGTATCGGTATACCGACGATCGAATCTCGAGCAAGTATCGTACCGATAGACAAAGGGAATTGTATACGGGATTGATTGAATCCTCGACATCGTGGTTCATCCGATGAGATTATCATGGAGCATGTGGGAGCCAACATGGGTATCCAGATCCCGCTGTTCGTTATTGACCGGAGAGTTGTCTCGGTCATGTCTACATGTCTCCCGAACCCGTAGGGTCTACACACTTAAGGTTCGGTGACGCTAGAGTTGTAGAGATATTAGTATGCGGTTAACCGAAAGTTGTTCGGAGTCCCGGATGAGATCCCGGACGTCACGAGGAGTTCCGGAATGGTCAGGAGGTAAAGATTTATATATAGGAAGTCTAGTTTCGGCCACCGAGAGAGTTTCGGGGGTCACCGGTATTGTACCGGGACCACCGGAAGGGTTCCGGGGGTCCACCGGGTGGGGCCACCTATCCCGGAGGGCCCCATGGGCTGAAGTGGCGTGGGAAACAGCCCCTGGTGGGCTGGTGCGCCCCACCCAAGGGCCCAAGGCGCCTAGGGTTGGAAATCCTAGGGGGTCGTTGCCCCCCGAGGGGGCATGCACCCCCTGGTTGGAAACCCTAAGGGGGCCGTTGCCCCCCGAGGGGCCGCCCCCCCCCTCTAGATGGGATCTCCAAGGGGGCATGCGCCCCTCTAGCCCCTATATATAGTGGAGGGGAGGGAGGGCAGCCGCACCCTAAGCCCTAGCGCCTCCCTCTCCCTCCCTTGACACCTCTTCCTCCAGTAGCGCTTGGCGAAGCCCTGCTGGAATCCCGCTACTTCCACCACCACGCCGTCGTGCTACTGGATCTCCATCAACTTCTCCTCCCCCTTGCTGGATCAAGAAGGAGGAGACGTCTCCGCTCCGTACGTGTGTTGAACGCGGAGGTGCCGTCCGTTCGGCGCTAGGATCACCGATGATTTGGATCACGACGAGTACGACTCCATCAACCCCGTTCTCTTGAACGCTTCCGCTCGCGATCTACAAGGGTATGTAGATGCACTCCTCTCTCTCTCTCATTGCTAGATGACTCCATAGATTGATCTTGGTGATGCGTAGAAAATTTTAAATTTCTGCTACGATCCCCAACACTTAGGAGCCCCCTGCTTGATCGAATCGCTGACGTTGTTGAGTCTATAAAAATGTTTTGAGTCTTAGGATTATATATATATATATATATATATATATATTGGAGAGTAGGATTATTTTTAATCCCCAATCCCTTCGTCGCTCTTGGGAGGCAGAGTTTTGACTCTTCTTTCCTCAAATTTCACGAAAAAAATTTAGGATCACGCGGGTATCTTGGAACCGTTTCGATGGTTTTGTGACGAGAACAATGTTCTTGGTGCCTCCTGACATTTAGGGGTTGTGGTAGTGTCCCGGGGACTTGAGCTCCGAGGTGTTGTCGTCACAATTTTATCGTTGCAGTTCTGGAATACCTGAGTTCGCCGACATCGAAAATCTCTTTTATGCAGTTGTTGGTGAGATAACCTCGACACCACCCAGTACTGGGGCGGGAGTTCGTGAGTATTGCCATAACTCGTATAACAGATGCTTTTCGAAGGTTGAGGTAAATGATTTCCGAAGGTTTCTTGGTTATGTGTTGAAGGATGGATACAGCTGGATGTAGGAATTGTTAGTTTGGGTGAGATATTATGCTTCCCCTATATCCCCAACACCTGATTGCATAACCAGAAAGTTTTGGGAGTTTATAAGTGGGAATTCAAGTATATCGCAGGATATCTTTCCAACAGACACATGATACGATATGGGATCTACCATATGTTTGTTCCGGCTTATTCTGCAAGCCAATCTTTGTTTTGTTTTGAGTTGTGGTATTCGAGTTGCTTCAATGTCAAGTGTTGATTCCATGCCTCTTTCTAAGCGGTGTTCTCATATTCCTATGTGAATACTAATCCTTCTTGTTAATCGAGATTGTCATGTCAATCCTTTTCAACCGGCGTGTTTCTCTTCAAGTGGATCCGATCATTTCAACATCCGCAAGATCACCTCTTGGTTTTTCCCAATGTTGTTTGTTTCATTTGTCCCCAAGTTGCCTTTGTTTTTCCCACCCACCCACCCTTTTTCCTTCAAGGACTCAGATTTCTTAATCAAGTATCCATCTTATGGATGTGAAGTCTCTTCTTTCTTTTCTTTGAATGTTCTTATCCGGTGATTCTCACGAAGATACTAACGGAGCTTCAAGTTCATCATTCTTCGTTCTCTTTTCTTCTCCGGTGGATTCAATTCAAGCTTTGTCGATCATTTCCTTTCCTTGTTTCATATGCTTTCTCATGCCAGTGCGGCTCTTTATCATTCACCTCTCACTATTCATTTGTTCTGGAGTACTGAAGATATCTCAGAAGATTTGTGTTTTCACTACTAATCCATTCAAGCTCTCTCGAGGATGTTATCTCATACAAGCTATTTAACTCAACCAGTGCAATCTCTCTTTTCTAGTAATTGTTCAACGATGTTTCTTTTGAGTGGGCCCTAACCCACAGGTCTTTTCCCAGGATCTTACCTGACTCTTCTAATTTTCCCGGAGCTATTCTCAAATTCATTTCTAAGTTTGACGTAAGAATGATTTGTCATCAGTCAAATGTCTTTCTCCAAGATCTTTCCAATTCTTTTCATCGTCAGTTCAACCTTTCTAATATTCATCCCGGAGTATCTCAACGATTCATGGTGGTGTTTCTCATCGTCATTCTCAACATTTGAAGACCGAAGAAGAGTTTTTCCTTCAAATCTTACTCGTTCTCTCAAGATTCATGGTTCTAGCTTCATGCCATCCTCTCATAATTGTTTTTGATTGTGAGAATTCTTTTCACCCATTCGGAGCAATTCAAGAGTCTTTTCAGTTTGATTCTCCGGAGCCCATCATCTCATAAATATTCATTCAAGTTTTCAGCTATCGTTCCCCAAATCATACCGGTGCATCATTCAAGTATTCTCTAATCATCTCGTGATCTCTTCGTTCTCATATATTTATATTCCCTCAAGTATCTTCATTCATTCTCCAATTCTTCCCGGTGAATTGTGCCTTGGCCACTTTCCTTTTCAACTCTTACAGTGGTTCGATCAAGATTTCTCTTCCTTTGTTTTCATATCAATTTATTCGTTGTTTCAATCCTACCGGTGGTTCGTTGAAGACCTTTCTCAAGTTGGCGCTATATCTATCTTAGTCCTTTCTACAAGAATAAGTAGTATGCCAAATCCATTGCTTGTCATCAATCTAAATTGGTGAAGGATACACATAACATAATTCTTATTCTTGCTTCATCCAAATGATGGATTCATTCTTCCGGAGTTGTGTTCACGATGAGTAAATTCTCGGTTCAAGTGCTTCATACTTTTCCCAGAGTACCAAGATCACTCAACTATATCACCATGAAGATTCATCCAATCATTGCAAGGCTTAAATCTTATTCTTTTCATCCTTCACTTCTTTTGATCATTCTTTTATTACTGGAGTTCTTCATGAAGGCTCTATATGACGGCTCATCAAAGATTTAATTCCTTCTCAAAGTGTTCATCGAGATTCTTTTCAAAGGAGCTCAAGTATTCTTCATCTTGCATTCCGAAGTGAAATTCTTTCTATCTTATATTTTTTCAGGTGGTGTTATGTCTTTCTTGACAATTTCCCTTCATGTTTCATGATTCAAAAGTTGTCAGGAATGACATATTGTAAACCCATCATTTTCAATTCGTTCATGAGATCCTTTGGAACCCATCAATCTCTTCATTGGAATTATCTTGGGTTATATTTCACCTAAAGCTTTTTCTAAGGATTTTGCTATTATTGGTGCTCATAAATGACCCAAGTTCTTCGTTTATCCTCCCAGCAAAATAAGTTTCTCGTCTCCTTGTTGATATCAATACAATCTATTGTTTCCGTTAGTGGCAGAACTTCACCTCAAGTTTTGGGATGTTTCAATAAGCCCACAACAAGTTTATTCTTTTTATTGTTCATTTCCCAAAAACTCCATCATAACCTTCTTGGAAGAGTGCTTTCCAAGATCAGTTGTGGTAGAAGTTGTCATTTTCTTCTCAATTCTTTCCTTTCCAACGATTCAACTTCTATTCTTTCGTTCCGGAGGCATAGCGATGTTGCTCTCTTCACTCATCATCCCATTTTTGTCAAAGATCATGTTCTTTCCCTTTGCTTATCCATTTAACTGGAGTGTCGTGTCCTTCATTCAAGTTCTCTCATCTTATCAAGTTATACCTCCCTTCTCAACCGGAGTGCTATCTAAAATCTTTCTTACCCCTTGTGCCTTCCTTTCAATAGTTCCAGAGGTAGTGTGTTGTCGATTTCATCAAGTATCTTCTCATCTTGTAAAGTTCATGTTTAATTCCTTCCATTTTCAACCGGAGTGTTGTCGTAATTGATCTTTATAATTCCTTGTACATCTCGTTTTAACCGAAGTACTTGAATGTACTTTTTGTCCATTGCAACCCTTTTCTTATGTTTTTCAACCTACAAGGTTCTCGTAATGTTCCTTGTTCCTCTTTTCTAACGGAGTGTTTTCAACTTCGTTCATCTCCGTTGTATTCTTCTTTCCATTTGTTCAACCTCGCAAGGTTCTTTGGTTTCACTCGTTTGTCAAAGAAGCAACTTAGTTTTATCTCTTCTCTTCCTCTTCCATTTCCCTCCGGTGCCATCCCTAGGATCTCGGGTCAAGATCCTCTCGTAGTGGTGGAGTGTTGTGACGCCCCGAGACCATTGCGCCAGGTGTCTTCTAGTTATTCGCTGTTGTTGCCATGTCATTCACTTGCGTGTTGCATCTTGCCATTTCATCATCCGTGTTGCATCATCATGTTTTTTAAACTTGCATATGTCCCGGTCTACAAGTTCTTTCCGTTGTCCGTTCTGAGCCCAGACACACTTGCACGCGCCCGCGACATGTCCGAAATATTATTTTATAAGTGGCCGGAGAAATGTTCTCGGAATGGGTTGAAAGTTGGCATGCGGTGTTGTTATGTTGTCAGTAGGTCGCCTGCCAAGTTTCATCGCATTCGGAGTTCGTTTGATGCCCCCAACGAATAACTATAGCGGCAGTATAGCCGGTCACTCGTCGGATGTTTTCGGTCTCCGGAAACTGTTGCCGGGCTGCCTTCTCTTCTCTCCTCTCAGCCCATCACACTCTCCACAGC
>NC_057809.1:143626677-143730521 GCF_018294505.1 Triticum aestivum
CGATCGGCATCGGAGGGTGCAAAAACCCCTCCTAATCCCCCCTAACCCTAAACCTTCCCTATATATATACCCCTCACATGCCATTTTTGGCGTCCTCCAACCCCCCACCTTGTTTTCTGCGCCCCAGCTCAGCCGCCGCCGCTTCCTCCTCGTTCTCAGCACCGATCCACCCCGCGGCCGCCACTTGTCGTGCCACGACAGGCCGCGCCGCCACCAGAAACCTCCTGAGCTGCCGCCCTGCCCAATCCCCACCTTCCACGTTGCCTCCCTGGCTTCCCCGCTGCCGCGGCCCACGAAGCCCGCGCGAGGCCCGCCCCGGGCCACAACCGGGCCCGAGCCGCCGCCGCGCGCACGCAGCCCCGCAGGCGCCCCTGCCCCGAGCTCCTTGTCGCTCGTCCCCGTCGCTTGTGTTGCCTCGCACCGTGCCGAGACGAATTCCGGTGACCAGGAGCCGCCGCCGGTGACCCCAGGCCAGATCCGCCTCTCTCTCCTTTCCCTCTGTCCTCCCTCTCCCTCACCTCACTCTCTGTCTCCCGCGCAGGAGCAACGAGGCTGCCGCCATGGACAAGCTCCACTTCGCCGGATCCCGCATCCCCGAGCGCCGCCGACCACCTCCGTCACCGGATCTGGAACCCCCGCCCTCGGATCCGTCCATCCCCGTCGTCCTTCGGCCTCCTACACGTCGCGCTGCCGTCCCCATCGCCGGCAGCCGCCGCGCCATGCTCCTGCCTCTGCTTCGAGCAGAGGAGGACGAGCGTCGCGCGTGGGCCAGCGCCACCCCACAGCCCAGATCCTTTCGGCCTGGCCCAGCGCCAGCTCCTGCCTGGGCCTCTCCACCAACCGGCCCACCTTCCTCCCGCGGCCTGCACTCTCCCCTCGCCCAGCCTGCCAGCCTCTCTGCAAATGGGCCGAAGCCCATGGGTGAGCCGCCCCCAGCGCCTGCCCTGTTTCAGATTCGGCCTGGCTTGTTTTTTTCTCCTCTGGATGAATTTAGTAATTAACCAAAGAACGCAGTTTTGCAGAAAACCCCTTCTAGTTCATGCATTTAATAACTTCACAACCGTGGATCGGAATTAAACAAACTTAATATGTAAAGTGCTTAGAATTTTGTGTAGTTTAATAATTTGCCACTTTCATGCATGTTTAAAATTTGCTCCTATGCCATGCAAAAATGCTTTATTTCATAACTTAATAACCGTAGCTCCAAACTTAACAAAATTTATATGTAAATGGGGTAGAAAAAATGCCTAGTTTAACATCGTGGCTTTACTTTGCATGTTTAACAACTCTAAAATATGGTTTAGGGCAGAACAGTACCAAACCTAAAATATGCACATGAGGAGTTTCCGGACTTGTTGTTTGTTGTTTCGGCTTCATATAAACTTGCCAAGATAGGTAGTTTTCATTTGCTTCACCTCTTGCCATGTTAATCAACATTTAATATTGTTGGGTACATAAACGAGATCGAACTAAATAACTTGTTGTGGTGTATTTTCAATATGCATATTGAGCTCCACTTAACTTGTAGTTTTGCTTGTGCACTTTGCCGTGCCATGCCTCATTAAACCGGACATGCACCATACTTGGTTGTGCATCATGCCATGTTTATGTGATGGTTGTTTACCATGTTGGTTGCTTCTTTTCGGTGTTACTTCTTCAGGTTAGTTCTGATTACGTTGCGTTTCCGAGGATTCGTTCGACTACGTCCGTTTGTCTTCTTCATGGACTCGTTCTTCTTCCTTGGGGAATCTCAGGCAAGATGACCATACCCTCGAAATCACTTCTATCTTTGCTTGCTAGTTGCTCGCTCTATTGCTATGTCGCGATACCTACCACTTGCTTTATCATGCCTCCCATATTGCCATGTCAGCCTCTAATCCACCTTTCCTAGCAAACCGTTGTTTGACTATGTTACTGCTTTTTGCTCAGCCCCTCTTATAGCGTTGCTAGTTGTAGGTGAAGATGAAGTTTGTTCCATGTTGGAACATGAATATTGTTGGGATATCATTATTATCTCTTATTTACTTTAATGCATCTATATACTTGGTAAAGGGTGGAAGGCTCGGCCTTATGCCTGGTGTTTTGTTCCACTCTTGCCGCCCTAGTTTCCGTCATACCAGTGTTATGTTTCTTGATTTTGCGTCCCTTACGCAGTTGGGTGTTATGGGAACCCCTTGACAGTTTGCTTTGAATAAAACTCCTCCAGCAAGGCCCAACCTTGGTTTTACTATTGCTTAACAACCTATCACCTTCCCTTGGGTTCTGCAGACTCAAGGGTCATCTTTATTTTAACCTCCCTGGGCCAGTGCTTGTCTAAGTGTTGGTCTGAACCTGTCAGCCGCCGGTGGCCACCGGGGGCAACTCTGGGCTGGCCTACCGGAAGTTTGGACAATCCGGTGTTGCCCTGAGAACAAGATATGTGCAGCTCCTATCAGGATGACGGCACATCGGGTGGCTTTGCTGGTCTTGTTTTACCATTGTCGAAATTTCTTGTAACCAGGATCGAATATCCTTCCGAGTCTGATCGGGTCTTCCTGGGAGAACGAATATCCTTCGTTGACCGTGAGAGCTTGTGATGGGCTAAGTTAGGACACCCCTGCAGGGTTTTGAACTTTCGAAAGCCGTGCCCGCGGTTATGGGCAGATGGGAATTTGTTAATGTCCGGTTGTAGAGAACTTGACACTTAACTTAATTAAAATGCATCAACCGCGTGCGTAGCCATGATGGTCTCTTTTTGGCGGAGTCCGGGAAGTGAACACGGTTCTTGTGTTATGCTTGAACGTAAGTAGTTTCAGGATCACTTCTTGATCACTTCTAGTTCATGATCGTTGTGTTGCTTCTCTTCTCGCTCTTAATTGCGTATGTTAGCCACAATATATGCTTAGTGCTTGTTGCAGCTCCACCTCACTACTCTTCCCTACCCATAAGCTTAAATAGTCTTGATCTCGCGGGTGTGAGATTGCTGAGTCCTCGTGACTCACAGATACTTCCAAAATAGATCCATGTGCCGATGATGCCAGTGCAGGGGACACTACCGAACTCAAGTGAGAGTTCGACGAGGATTCGGGCCGTTACTATGTGTCTTTTCTAGATGATCAGTAGAGGAGCCCAGTTGGGACGATCAGGGATCTAGCATTTGGGGTTGTCTTCTTTTATTTTGGTTCCGTAGCCAGACCTTGTTTGTATTCTGGATGATGTATGTTTAACTTGTATTTGTGTGAAGTGGCGATTGTAAGCCAACTCTTTATCCCGTTCTATTCAGTACATGGGATCGTGTGAAGATTACCCCTCTTGCGACAAACCTACCATGCGGCTATGCCTCTAAGCCGTGCCCCGACACGTGGAGATATAGCCGCATCATGGGTGTTACAATAGATCAACTCTGTAATCATACGCATCGAATACAATCAAAAGCAGCATGTAAGGTATTATCTCTTCGAGAGAACCCGAAGCTGGGTAAAATCTCATGTCCATGTTACCATCGATCCTAATACATGTAGCTTGGGACCCCATACCCGAGATCTGCCGATTTTGACACTGACAATGGTGCTTTCATTGAGAGTTCCGCTGTGTGGTCGGCAAAAGGATCAATGGCTCGCCTGCAGATCAACTGCGACGTCGGCGTCTTCGTCGCCGCCTCGACTGGTCACCTTGGCTTGATCGAGGACTGTGCCCTACCTCCAATCATCATGTTTGGATGAGGGCCTTCATTAACATCAACTCCTATCTCTATCAAAATCATGGAGGAATCATCCATGGAGCTCGGGGGCTCGACGTCAACATTGCCCTCGGGCGACCGTGCTGTTTTTCCGGACAGCGAACTTCTATCCGCTACCACCACCTCCTCGAGCATCACTTTTACGATACTTTCGGTGCAATTGTGCGGAATTGAGTCTGAAACAACACTGAAAAATTTCGTCACGTTCTGATGGAGTAATCTCCGCCGGTCTCCGATATACCGGAGCCCCGTCGAATCTGCACGGGAATCTAGACGAGTTTGGAGCGTGGTGTCCAACACCTAGCTCGAACTTCCTTTGTAAGATCCAACCGTTGATTGGCTACGGAATTCCTATATCTACCACCCCTCAAAATTTCAGATCGATTCGACCATCCAAAATCCGGAAACCTTCCGACTAGTGCATCACTTTTCAGATCTGTTTTCTGCGCGAGAACGAGTCCGACCCGAATTCATCTTTTTTATGAACGGGATTTCGGACATCCTTTTCGAAGGAAGTTTTGTATGGGGTATTGTGTTTTGTTCCCAAACACATCCTAATACTTTTAAAGCCTTTTCCAATATGATCTTCACCATCGCGCCGGTGTCAAACCAGCCCGACAATGTTGCTCCACGGCTGCCGACTTGCGCTAGACACGTTGTCGCTTTGTTGAGCCGAGCTCAACTTCTTTGGATCATCATCTCAGGAAGTCGAACAAGAGTTCGGCATCGCGAAGGATACATCATCACCAACCTCGCCACCCCACGGATTACACGGAGCGGGCACATCGGCATCGCCGCACGGTCACTTCATCAAGACGGCATTGACCACGTCACGAGTTATGACCTGCATCGGCATGGCCGCACTGTTGGTTCTTCGAGCCGATGTCCATCATGTCAAACTACTTCAACACCTCGGCTACCATGGCAGCTGCAACGTCTCCTTACCGACCTGCTCCGTTACCTCGTCTGGACCGGGGGCTTCGCCATCCCTTCATCAACCTACTCCAGAGACTTTGGCGTTGTCAGTCGACCAGCTTCGTCACGTTAGCTGGACCAGGGGCTTTGCCTCGGCGAGCCAATCTTTACCAGCATCGCCATGCCGTCGCTTCACCGCCCATCAGGCAATGGGTGTGCGGATCGAGTCCGGATTTTGGGAGTCACTTTTCTTCAGACTGCTACAACAAATAAACCAGGTGCTGTAAATTGATGTCTACTATGCAACCTTCTTCTAGTAGACGTTGTTGGGACTCCAAGTGCAGAGGTTTGTAGGACAGTAGCAAATTTCCCTCAAGTGGATGACCTAAGGTTTATCAACCCATGGGAGGCGTAGGTTGAAGATGGTCTCTCTCAAGCAACCTTGCAACCAAATAACAAAGAGTCTCTTGTGTCCCCAACACACCCAGTACAATGGTAAATTGTATAGGTACACTAGTTTGGCGAAGAGATGGTGATGCAAGTGCAATATGGATGGTAGATATGGGTTTTTGTAATCTGAAAAATATAAAAACAGCAAGGTAACTAATGATAAAAGTGAGCACAAACCGTATTGCAATGGTAGGAAACAAGGCCTAGGTTTCATACTTTCACTAGTGCAAGTTCTCTCAACAATAATAACATAATTGGATCATATAACTATCCCTCAACATGCAACAAAGAGTCACTCCAAAGTCACTAATAGCGGAGAACAAACGAAGAGATTATTGTAGGGTACGAAACCACCTCAAAGTTTTCCTTTCTGATCGATCTATTCAACAGTCTGTAGTAAAATAACACGAAGCTATTCTTTCCGTTCAATCTATCATAGAGTTCATACTAGAATAACACCTTAAGACACAAATCAACCAAAACCCTAATGTCACCTAGATACTCCAATGTCACCTCAAGTATCCGTGGGTATGATTATACGGTATGCATCACACAATCTCAGATTCATCTATTCAACCAACACAAAGAACTTCAAAGAGTGCCCCAAAGTTTCTACCGGAGAGTCAAGACGAAAACGTGTTCCAACCCCTATCCATAAGTTCACGAGGTTGCGGAACTCGCAAGTTGATCACCAAAACATACATCAAGTGGATCACGTGATATCCCATTGTCACCATAGATAAGCACATGCAAGACATACATCAAGTGTTCTCAAATCCTTAAAGACTCAATCCAATAAGATAACTTCAAAGGGAAAACTCAATTCATCACAAGAGAGTAGAGGGGGAGAAACATCATAAGATCCAACTATAATAGCAAAGCTCGCGATACATCAAGATCGTACCACCTCAAGAACACGAGAGAGGGAGAGAGAGAGATCAAACACATAGCTACTGATACATACCCTCAGCCCCGAGGGTGAACTACTCCCTCCTCGTCATGGAGAGCGTCGGGATGATGAAGATGGCCACCGGTGAGGGATTCCCCCTCTGGCAGGGTGCTGGAACAGGGTTCCGATTGGTTTTTGGTGGCTACAGAGGCTTGCGGTGGCGGAACTCCCGATCTATTCTGCTCTCTGATGTTTTTAGGGTATATGGACATATATAGGCGAAAGAAGTTGGTCAGGGGAGCCACGAGGGGCCCACGAGGGTGGGGGCGCGCACAGGGGGTAGGGCGCGCCTCCTTACCTCGTGGCTTCCTTGAAGCTTCCCCGACGTCTACTCCAAGTCTCCTGGATTGCTTCCGTTCCAAAAATAACTCTTCCGAAGGTTTCATTCCATTTGGACTCCGTTTGATATTCCTTTTCTTCGAAACACTGAAATAGGCAAGAAAACAACAATTTGGGTTGGGCCTCCGGTTAATAGGTTAGTCCCAAAAATAATATAAAAGTGTTTAGTAAAGCCCACAAACATCCAAAACAGATAATATAATAGCATGAATACTTCATAAATTATAGATACGCTGGAGACGTATCAGCATCCCCAAGCTTAATTCCTGCTCGTCCTCGAGTAGGTAAATGATAAAAGAAATAATTTATGAAGTGTGAATGCTAGCAGGTGCATAAGTTTGATCAATGGTAATTTCAATCACCTTTTCTAGCATCATTATATATCATAACAGTAGCTCAACTCATAGGACTTCTCATGATCATGTAACAAGCTATTCACATGTTAAAGTATATATCAAAAACTTTCTTGAAAACTAACAAACCGTGTTATTAGTCATCAAACAATTACAATTCATCTTATTTTCAGGAAGGGTCTATGTCAGAGCTTTGATTCAACAAACTTCACATACTCAACTATCATTTAGTCTTTCACAATTGCTAACACTCACGTGATATTTATGGGTTCAAAGTTTTAATCAGACACAGAGAAAGATAGGGGCTTATAGATTCTCCTCCCAACCTTTTACCTCAAGGGTAATGTCAACAATAATAGTTCATGATGCCTCACATCCAATTGGATATATATATCAGGATCTTTCCAACACAATGTGCTTGCCAATGGATAAAATGTAAAAAGGAAAGGTGAAGATCACCATGACTCTTGCATAAGGTATAAGACAAGAATAAAAGATAGGCCCTTCGCAGAGGGAAGCAGAGGTTGTCATTCGCTTTTATAGTTGGATGCACAAAATCTTAATGCGAAAGAACATCACTTTATATTGCCACTTGTGATAGGGACCTTTATTATGCAGCCCGTCGCTTTTATTGCTTCTACATCACAAGATTGTATAAAGCTTATTTTCTCCACACTAATAGATCATACATATTTAGAGAGCAATTTTTATTGCATGCACCGATGACAACTTACTTGAAGGATCTTACTCAATCCATAGTTAGGTATGGTGGACTCTCATGGCAATACTGGTTTAAGGGATGTTTGGAAGCACAATTAGTATCTCTACTTGGTGTAAAGAATTTGGCTAGCATGAGGGGGAAAGGCAAGCTCAACATGTTGAATGATCCATGACAATATACTTTATTCTGGATATAAGAAAGCATAACCCATTATGTTGTCTTCCTTGTCCAACATCAACCTTTTAGCATGTCATATTTTAATGAGTGCTCACAATCATAAAAGATGTCCAAGATAGTATATTTATATGTGAAATCTCTCTTCCCTCAATATTTTTTCATGAATTGTTCAAGTGACCAATACAATGTTTGCTAACCTTCAATAAATCTACCACCTCTACTTCTTATATGTGAAGTCATTACTCCCCATGGGATAAGCATATATAATTTCAGATTTATGATATTCAAATCATTCAACTATTTACTCATAGGATATAAGTGAAGCACACGAGTAAATGACAAACTACTCCAAAAACATATAAGGGAAGATCAATGAGTAGTTGAATAATTATTTAGCTATGTGAAGACTCTCCCATTTAATAATTTCAGATCTTGATATTCAAACAGGAAGCAAAACAAAATAAAATGACATCTAATAATAGCAAACATCATGTGAAGAAGCAAAAACTTAGGATCAACCGATACTAACCGATAGTTGTCGAAGAAGAAAGGTGGGATGCCAACCGGGGCATCCCCAAGCTTAGACGCTTGAGACTTCTTGAAATATTATCTTGGGATGCCTTGGGAATCCCCAAGCTTGAGCATTTGTGTCTCCTTAATTCCTTTCATATCGCGGTTTCCCTAAATCTTAAAAGCTTCATCCACACAAAACTCAACAAGAACTTGTGAGATAGGTTAGTATAAGTCCATGCAAAAACCTTATCATACTCTACTCTAGAAAATCACTAAAATTATTATTTAACATTGCATACTAAATGCCTCTGCATATTTAATAGTCCTATCCTAAAATAGAATCATTAAAGAAGCAAACATATGCAAACATAACAGCAATCTGCCTAAACAGGACAGTCTGTAAAGAATGCAGCAAGATCCATACTTCCCTAGCTCCAAAAATTATGAAAGAAAATTCTCACTATAGTAAATTTATCAGATCTTAATATGCAAAAGGTTTCAACATTTTATCACATTCTGACTTTTCTAGGGATTTTTGCAACAGAGGTAAACTTTCTGTTTTCAAACAGCAACATGAAGACTTGTAAAATAGGCATAGTAAAGGCTATCAATGCCACTTTTATTGAAATAAAAGATGCAAAACATTGTTCTAAATAACAGCAAGAAAATTCTAATAAAATAAATTGACGCTCCAAGCAAAACACATATCATGTGGTGAATAAAAATATAGCTTCAAGTAAAGTTACCGATGAACGAAGACGAAAGAGGGGATGCCATCCGGGGCATCCCCAAGCTTAGGCTCTTGGTTGTCCTTGAATATTACCTTGGGATGCCTTGGGCATCCCCAAGCTTAGGCTCTTGCCACTCCTTATTCCATAGTCCATCAAATCTTTACCCAAAACTTGAAAACTTCACAACACAAAACTTAACAGAAAACTCGTAAGCTCCGTTAGTATAAGAAAATAAATCACCACCTTTGGTACTGTTGTGAACTCATTCTAAATTCATATTGGTGTAATATCTACTATATTACGACTTCTCTATGGTTTGTGCCCTCCGATACTACTCATAGATTCATCAAAATAAGCAAACAACACAATGAAAACAGAATCTGTCAAAAACAGAACAGTCTGTAGTAATATGTAGGTTTCGAATACTTCTGTATCCCCAAAAATTCCGAAATAAATTGGTGGACCTGAGGAATTTGTCTATTAATCATCTTCAAAAAGAATCAACCTAATCTCGCTCTCCAGTAAAAAAATGGCAGCAAATCTTGTGAGCGCTAAAGTTTCTGTTTGTTTACAGCAAGATCGCAAAGACTTCACCCAAGTCTCCCCAAAGGTTCTACTTGGCACAAACACTAATTAAAACATAAAACCACATATAACCAGAGTCTAGATAGATTATTTATTTCTAAACAGGATCAAAAATCACGGAACACAAATAAAATTGGGTTGCCTCCCAACAAGCGCTAACGTTTAACGCCCCTAGCTAGGCATGATGATTTCAATGATGCTCACATAAAAGATAAGAATTCAAACATAAAGAGAGCATCATGAAGAATATGAATAGCACATTTAAGTCTAACCCACTTCCTATTCATAGGGATTTTGTGAGCAAACAACTTATGGGAACAATAATCAACTAGCATAGGAAGGCAAAACACGCATAACTTCAAAACTTTAAGCACATAGAGAGGAAACTTGGTATTATTGCAATTCCTACAAGCATATGTTCCTCCCTCATAATAATTGCATGTAGGATCATAAGAAAATTCAAAAATATAACCAGCACCTAAAGCATTCTTTTCATGATCTACAGGCATATAAATTTTATTACTTTCCACATAAGCAAAATTCTTCTCATTCAGAATTGTGGGAGTATCATAAGAAACTCGAATACTATAAATTGTTTCCACATTGAAAGAATAATGTTCAGAAAAAGGGTAATCATAATCATGACATGTTTTATAAATATAATCATCACTACTCTTTATAGCATAATTATCATCACAATAATCATCATAGGTATCAACTTTATTCTCATAATCAATTGGAACCTCTTCCGAGATAGTGGAATCATTACTAAATAAAGTCATGACCTCTCCAAATCCACTTTCATAATTATCACAATAAGATTCAACACCCCCCAAAATAGCGGGATCATTACTTCCTAAAGTTGACACTCTTCCAAACCAACTTTTATCAATATAATCATCATAAGTAGGGGCATGCTATCATCATAACAAATTTGCATATCAAAACTTGGGAGGCTAAAAATATCATCTTCATTAAACATAGCATCCCCAAGCTTGGGACAAACATTAATTGCAGAAAATATATTCTCAAACATGTCATTCTCATCAAACATAGAATCCCCAAGCTTGGCCCTTTTCATATCATAAGCATAATCACTCTCATCATTAATAGAATGGGTAGCACCAATGGTATAGCAATTATCATCATCACAATGAGCAATAGGAGCAACATCATTTGGGAGGGATACCTTTCTACCTTTCCTTCTCCGTCTTTTCTTTTTCTTCTTCACATCATGTGTGGGTTTAACCCTATTTTTTGAGCTCCTAATTAATGAGATTGGTTGAATAGAAGGCTCCTCCTCGTTACCTGATTCATCATAAGAAATAATAGGAGGATATTGGGAAGTCTCTTCCCTTTCATTAGTATTCTCTTCATATTCTATTTGTTTTCTTGTCTTTATGTAATTGGTAATATAAGGATTTTCAATGCAATTCACCGCACAATACATAAAAATTTCTTCTAGATCAAAATCAAGAACTTTATCAAGGACAAATTCTGGAAGATCCTTAGTTATACGTTTCATTTCTTCAAAACCCAAAAGCAAACTAAGTTCATTATGATATGCAAGGGAAATCAAGTCATCACAATTCTTGGACACGATTCGATCATGAAACAATTTGCATTGGAGACTTAAATGACCACATTCATTGCAAAGTTCATAAGTACGGCTAAGAAAGTTTAAATTTTCAGCACAAACATCTAGCCTTTCTTGCAACCGCTTAGTTTCCAAATACTTATGCCTCTTGCAAAATCTATCTTCCCTATTTGGTGTGTACTTGCAAACTCTATGCACTCCACAAAAATTTACATGCTTATAAGAGACATTTTCATCATGACTAGTGCAATCATCATTAGTACTATGGATATTCAAGGAGTTCATACTAACAACATTGCAATCATGCTCAACATTCAAAGATTTAGTGCCAAACATTTTATAGAGTTCTTCTTCTAGCACTTGAGCACAATTTTCCTTTCCATCATTCTCATGAAAAATATAAAAAAGATGAAGTGTATGAGGCAAACTCAATTCCATTTTTTGTATTTTTCTTTTATAAACTAAACTAGTGATAAAACAAGAAACTAAAAGATTCGATTGCAAGATCTAAAGATGTACCTTCAAGCGCTAACCTCCCCGGCAATGGCGCCGGAAAAGAGCTTGATGTCTACTACGCAACCTTCTTCTTGTAGACGTTGTTGGGCCTCCAAGTGCAGAGGTTTGTAGGACAGTAGAAAATTTCCCTGAAGTGGATGACCTAAGCTTTATCAATCCGTGGGAGGCGTAGGTTGAAGATGGCCTCTCTCAAGCAACACTGCAACCAAATAACAAAGAGTCTCTTGTGTCCCCAACACACCCAATACAATGGTAAATTGTATAGGTGCACTAGTTTGGTGAAGAGATGGTGATACAAGTGCAATATGGATGGTAGATATGGGTTTTTGTAATATGAAAATATAAAAACAGCAAGGCAACTAATGATAAAAGTGAGCACAAATGGTATTGCAATGCTAGGAAATAAGGCCTAGGGTTCATACTTTCACTAGTGCAAGTTCTCTCAACAATAATAACATAATTGGATCATATAACTATCCCTCAACATGCAACAAAGAGTCACTCCAAAGTCACTAATAGCGGAGAACAAACGAAGAGATTATTGTAGGATACGAAACCACCTCAAAGTTATCCTTTCTGATCGATCTATTCAAGAGTCCGTAGTAAAATAACACGAAGCTATTATTTCCGTTCAATCTATCATAGAGTTATTACTAGAATAACACCTTAAGACACAAATCAACCAAAACCCTAATGTCACCTAGATAATCCAATGTCACCTCAAGTATCCATGGGGTATGATTATACGATATGCATCACACAATCTCAGATTCATCTATTCAACCAACACAAAGAACTTCAAAGAGTGCCCCAAAGTTTCTACCGGAGAGTCAAGACGAAAACGTGTGCCAACCCCTATGCATAAGTTCACGAGGTCACGAAACTCGCAAGTTGATCATCAAAACATACATCAAGTGGATCACGTGATATCCCATTGTCACTACAGATAAGCACATGCAAGACATACATCAAGTGTTCTCAAATCCTTAAAGACTCAATCCGATAAGATAACTTCAAAGGGAAAACTCAATTCATCACAAGAGAGTAGAGGGGGAGAAACATCATAAGATCCAACTATAATAGCAAAGCTCGCGATACATCAAGATTGTACCACCTCAAGAACACGAGAGAGAGAGAGAGAGAGAGAGAGATCAAACACGTAGCTACTGGTACATACCCTCAGCCCCGAGGGTGAACTACTCCCTCCTCGTCATGGAGAGCGCTGGGATGATGAAGATGGCCACCGGTGAGGGATTCCCCCTCCGACAGGGTGCCGGAATAGGGCCCCGATTGGTTTTTGGTGGCTACAGAGGCTTGCGGCGGCGGAACTCTCGATCTATTCTGCTCTCTGATGTTTTTAGGGTATATGGACATATATAGGCGAAAGAAGTCGGTCAGGGGAGCCACGAGGGGCCCACAAGGGCGGGGGGCGCGCCCAGGGGGTAGGGCGGGCCTCCCTGCCTCGTGGCTTCCTTGAAGCTTCCCTGACGTCTACTCCAAGTCTCCTGGATTGCTTCCGTTCAAAAAATAACTCTCCTAAAGGTTTCATTCCGTTTGGACTCTGTTTGATATTCCTTTTCTTCGAAACACTGAAATAGGCAAGAAAACAACAATTTAGGCTGGGCCCACGGTCAATAGGTTAGTCCCAAAAATAATATAAAAGTGTTTAGTAAAGCCCACAAACATCCAAAATAGATAATATAATAGCATCAATACTTCATAAATTATAGATACGTTGGAGATATATCATTAATCCTAACAATTTTTGCTTGTTTGGGTTTATTTTTCCCAAGGAATTATTATTCCAGTTTGTTCGATCATCTGTACACAGGTCTATCAAATGGCGGCCGCATTAATGATGGTCGCGTGGTGGTTCGATCAGTTTCCGTACATAGTTCGGCGAACGCTGCATCCAAAACTCAGACCGACCTGTGAATTCAGGCTTTGCCACACCTTTACCGCATCACGCTGACGCCCTGCATCGACATTGACTTTGGCGCCAGGCCGCATATTTTTAAATAAATTATCTTGCATAAATTAATTACGCGAGTATTTATATATATTTATATTATTATTGTTGGCCCACACTATTTTACATGTGCAGGTAATGGACTTCGACTTCGTCATGTGGTCTCTTCGGCAAGCCGATGTCGTTGTCTCAATCGGCGTAAATCGTCTCGCATGATCAGCTTGCTGGTCGTGTTGCCATACCGACGTGTTCGGTTGCCTCGGGGATTTCAGCATCGCCGAGAGAGCTCTACCTCATCAAGCGTTCGGCGCACAAGCCATATTTCTTTTATTACTCACTTTGCATAAATTATTTATTACGCAACAATTTTTTTAATTTATTATTATTACTATTATCTCCGGTTTGCACTATTTTTTTGTGCATAGGTAAATGATGCGGGTCGGGCCGTGTTGTCACCTTGGCGTACTGACATACCATGTCACCTCGACTGGACGAGGGGCTTCGTCAACACTTCATTAACCCACGCCGGGGACTTCGGCGTCACTCTGCCAGCCTGCATTGGCCATGCTATGTCACCACTTCGGAGTGCCGAGCTCTTCGCTCCGCCACCTCGGGACCGGCTTGGGGGGTGGAACCTTATCCCGCATCAAGCTCAGACCGCGTCATCAATGCCGAACACATTAACCAGCTAAGTCGCTTTCATGCTCAAAGTTTTAAATTTTTAACTTGTGTTCGGTTCGACCATGCTCACATACGTTGTTCTTTAAAAGAAACTCCCCTCACCCATGTTAACTGGGGGCTCTTAAAATTTGCACGAGCCGTTCTATAATAATGTGTTTTATTCTTGGTCGTTGCAAAGTCTTTTTCTACTGCTCCTTTTTCGACTCGAGTGTATGGTCAATAGCCGGATAGCCTAGCTTCTGTCTAAAGCCGCTCGAGTTTAGTTCGCTAAATTGGCCTCGGAGAAGCACTCCGCCTTCGGGATAAGGAGCTTGAAGCCGTAGGCTGACCCGCTTGAAGTCTTGAGATCAGATGTGTCATGTTAAAGCATGACAGAAGCACAATTTTTTCTTTAGAAAAGACCAATTTCCGGATTGGCACCAAAATCTCGGTTTAGTCTGGACATCAAGCTTTTACATAAGTTCTTGGCTTTTCGAGCCTATGGCACTTTTAAACTATTGATGTGTTTCCAACATAAGTCTCAAAGTGCAACGCCGGACACCTTTAGAGATTCTGCAAAAACATTCTCGGATATTGCTATATATGCATTGATTTCGAATTGTGTCTTTGGTCAATAGTTGGGTTGCCTGGCTCCTGTGCTTGCCTCCTATGTTTCGCTTTGTTCGGCTAGGTGTGCAAAGGGAGAACCACTGCGATTGTGCTTCCAGCTCGCATGGTTAAGCACCTCAGTGGAGAAAGCCGAAAACTGACTGTCACAATAAGCGTAAACTGGTCAGCGATCCGATGACTGTGTTAAATGATGAGCCGTTCATAACATTGGCCGAAGTGTTTACGGCTTGACCTCGGCTATCGCAGAACACTAACCAAGGGCTAGTAGTTGTCCTCCCAACTTTAAGCTCATATGACTAAGTGAAAGTTATAAAGCCCGCATATCTGATTGCCTCGTTTCCGCTAACACAACCGCCTTCGGGCACCGAGATGTCAGCTAAGGGTTGTTTGTTATTGCGGAAACACCCTGCATAGCATCTACAAGGGGGTGGAAGCCAACGATGGGTCATTTTCAACTGATAAACGGTCGCAACGGAGTCAAAATAAACATATCACCGGCATCTGTATTTAATATACAAGGGACGGCTTCCATAATCATCGTTATAAAGCCATAAATATGCATCAATTTGACTTAAGATTTCGGCCAAGCTGGGTTGCATGGCTCCTGTGATTACCCCTACGTTCTCGATTGTTCGGCTAGGAGGTAAAGGGAGCACCTCTGTGATTGTTACTTCTGGGTCATCCGTGTTAGTACCTCAGACTGGAGAAGCCGAAAGCTAGCCATCTTAAAGAATATAATTGGTCGGCAATGACGGAAGTGAAAATTTTGGTCCTTTAAAAGCCACAGAGATTGGGAACTTACCCCGAACTAAATCCTCAATATTTTTCTCCTGCTGTCGGATTCGGGTTCCGACAGACCCTTGAGGTTCGAACACTGGGGTGCGCGCGGAGATTTTGCCTTCGACCTACCTGCACCCCCCGCCTCGCTAAGATCTAAGCTATGGAAAGAACAACACAAGAGACACATGGTTTATACTGGTTCGGGCCACCGTTGTGGTGTAATACCCTACTCCAGTGTGTGGTGTGGTGGATTGCCTCTTGGGCTGATGATGATGAACAATACAAGGAAGAACAGCCTCGCGAGGGTCTGTTCTTTGCTGGGGGGGACGAACTGCTAGGAGGAGTTCAGTCACCCTTCTCTCTCTGATTTCGATCTGATCCTTGATCCTCGATCTCGATCTCCAACCTTCACCTCCACCCCCTGTGGGTGGCTGGTCCTATTTATAGGCAATGGCCCTGGGCCTCTTCCCAAATATTGAGCGGGAAGGGCGCCAACAATTGGCCATTTTGAAGGGGAACATCTAGTACACTTATCCTGACTAAAGTTGGTCCTCGCCTGCACAAAGCTCTGGTGGTGACGCCGTCTTGGGCTCCACGATGACCTCTGTCTTGCAGTCCTCCTGGTCTTGGTCTTGTTGCACCGAAATGGCAACCTTTGCCTGACGCCTCGGTACTCCGCGGCTGTGCTTGCCCCCTTTGCACCAAAGGGGAAAGGAGGACACTGCGCGGGCTGGCGCTCGCCTGGCGCCCTTGGTCGTCATGGCTTGCGTCACGGGCACCTCGTGAGGTACCCCGCCTTGATCTCTCCGCCTCTTCGCGAGCCAGCCTGGTGAGGCCATGCCTGAGGAAGCTCCGTGTCGTCCGCCTCGCGAAGCTTGGCCCCTCGCGAGGGTCTTGGTTCTGTGTTGATGAAGATGGGCCGTGCTGGGCCCCCCTTTGAGCCATGCCGCAGGCCGCAGGCAGGCAAGTCTGGGGACCCCCGTTCCCAGAACGCCGACAGTAGCCCCCGGGCCCAAGGCACGCCCGGACTTGGCCGTGCAGGGAGGCGGAAGGGCAAGAGCGAAGTGCCGCGGGCCCTATCAGCCTGCGGCCTTGGGTGCCGCATGGCGGTTGATTGGACGTGGGCGTCTCCACTTCCCCATGGCGCCTCGGCAACTGCACGGATTGGACAAGCCCCTGCATGCAAAGTGGTCATGATTACCTGCGATCGTGGAGGTCGGCGGTTGGCCTTCGCCGGCCATAAGTACGGAACGACGCACGCCCTTCCAGTCCATCCCTCCTTGCTTCTCCTTCTTGCCGGTCCTTGCTCCGTCTTGCTGCGATGGCTCCGATCCGCCGGTTCTCGTCGGCAGAGAAGGGAAATGCTCCCCGAGAGGAACCAGACCCGCTCCCGCCGAAGAAATGACTCGCCCTCCGCGGCCCAGATGAGGGGGCCCATCAGGTGGTGTTGAGGCCCTGGTGCGAGCGGGCACCGCCGAGGTTCCCGCTTCCCTTGTACGCCCACATCGAGGGCCCTGAAGGAGTTGATGCTGATCGCCACGGGCGGTGCCGCCGTCGGTGCCGACGGGTCACGAAGGTGTGGGTCGTCCCCCCTGGGGTCCACACCGAGGGCTCCTCCCAAGAGTTCGTGCTCCACGCCGCCATGCCTCCTCAGTCTTGGATTCGCCTTCCTCCCTTCTTTGCCTCCATCATCCCGCAGGGAGAACTCCTGGAGCTTTGGCTGCAGCATGCCGGTTGCAGCACCCTCGCGACCGAGGCAGAGGTCGTGGTCGTCGCCCCAGGCGAGGTCTTCATGACTCGAGGCTGGAGCGAAGTCGCCCGGGTTTGCAGGACAAGAGGCGCCTTCACGATCCACTTGGAGTACGACGGTGCTTCGGTGATGTTCTTCAAGGTCTTCGATGGGAATGGGCGCCGGCTGGAGTGCTGCCCCGGGAGAGGTGGCCGAGACCCTGCTGCAGCGAGGACTGGGCCCGCCGACCGCTCCCTTGGCGGCTCCTCAGGCGGCGGAGGTGTCGGAGGTTCCAGCGACTCCAGCGAGCTCTTCGCGACTTCGGAGACGAGCGACGACAGCTACGAGCCCCCGAGCCGGCGCCGCTCCTGGAGCAGGGCGGGCTCATCAGGCCATCGCCGCCTCTGATCTGGATGGGGTTGGCGCCGGTGCTTGACGGCCCACTGTTGATGATGGCATCTTTTGCAGGGGCGCGCGTAGTTAGCGTCCTTTTAGGATCTGTTCCCTGCGAGGAATCAAAGACGCGTCCCGTGGGGGCTTGTAAGGTGCCTGTGATCCTGTTTTGTTAATATAACCCTTGTCATAGAATTGTGCGAGTTGCTCATTCCGTCTTAGCTCAGTTCTCCCTTTCGAATCTCACGAGGGCTTGGTGCTCTGCGCCGACAGGTCCCAGTCCCAAGGCGGCTTCAGCCGTCGCTGGTATGCCAGGTCACGATGCCGTGGTTAAGGCCAGGAGGTGAGCGACCCGGAGTCCGGTAAGAGCCCCTGAGTCGCGATGCTCAGGAGGTCCCCTTTGGCGCTCAAGCAGCCGTCATTCGGTGAGAAAGGAGAGCGGCGTCGCTAACACGGGATTGCATTAGGTGCGGGGATGGTGCCACGGTAGCTGGTGCTTCCCGGTGGTGACTTATCTCGAGAATCAGGGGCCGCTCTCTGGTGTGTCGCCGAGTCCGTGCATCGGCAGGCGTGAGGCTGCTTGGCGAGGTCCTCGCGTGTCCCTCCCCTCTCGCCTTTGCTCCCCTTTCTGCTCTACGTCCTTGGGTCCCGGCCCTCGAGCGAGTCTCAGCCGTCGCTGGTATGCTAGGTCGCGATGCCGTGGACAAGGCCAGAGGGTGAGGGCTGGAGAGCCAGTAGGAGCCCTGAGTCGCGATGCTCAGGCACCCCCCTTTAACGTGCAAGCAGTTCGCACGGATGAGAGTGAAGGAGACACCGCAAGGGCCTCGCCTGACGCGGCTCCTTTAGGAGATCCTGTAAACCCATCATAGAAAGAACGAGGGGTTGCCATGACAATTGACAGTCAGCCATTGGTTGCTTCCGAGGGGCGATGAGGCACTGAAGGCTTGACAAGGTGGTGCCATGCGGGGCTGCCGCGGCCAGAGCTCAGCCATTCAGGTTTGTCGGCGTTGCAGGGACGGACCCATGCGCAAGCGTCGTGCCGTTTGGGAGCAGTTCCGTCAGTTGGCGTCAGTTGAGCGGGCAACTAGGTCAAACACATTAGCCGCGAAGGAGTGGATTCATTCAAATAGATGCTGGGAAGGCGGACATCACTGGGTCAGGCCCGAGCGACTTGGGGATGATGCAGCCCGAGGGGCGCCCCCAACAAGGTAAGCTAACAACATGAAATAAAAGGGATACATGCCGCAGGGACGGACCCACGCGGCCTGGGAATAATGCATCCCTAGGGGAGGGGCGCTCCCAGCTGGAAATGAAACTTGAAAGATGTCACCTGATGATGTTGAGGACGAAGGACTGTTGGTGTAGCAGACTCGGTGGGCTGCAAAAGTCGATCCTCACAAGCCCCCAGGCCTAGGGGCCTCGGGAGGCTCCGGAGGCGCTGGTGGCTCCTCGCGGACCATCTCCATCTGTGCCAGGGCTGCGGAACGCCTGGCCTCTTGTGCCTCCGTGATGCCCCTCATGAGGCGCTGGTACGTGGCAGCCGCGTTCGGCAAGCCGTAAGGCATGCGAACGTAGCTGTGGGGTGGACCTCCGCAGCGCCCCACTCGCGAGGGCCAAAGGCGCTCCAGAGAGGCGACTCGATTGAGCCCTGGTATGTCGATGCAGACGCGCAGCCCATCATCCTTCCCTAGATGGGGAGCCACTGCTGGTAGGCGGCGGCCGCCTTTCATGACTCTTGACTCCTGTAGCTCCTGAATGGCCTTGCTGACGAACTCCTGAGGGTCTGGCTCTCCTTGCCTTACTCCTTCTTGAGGGAAACGTGCTTTGAAACATGCCTCCATGTGGTGCCCAAGCGCCTCCCTCGTGACCCTAGCCAGGTCGGTGGCCCTCCAGGGGAGAGCCCCTGAGCCCTGCCTGAGGAGGGCGTTGGGCGCGCTTTCCTATGTGATGGAAGGAGGTTCCCCTGGGCAGGCGCGGGCCCAGAGGGGCCTGCCTCCTGAGGGGCCGGGCCGGATGATGTCTTCTTCTTCTTGGGGGCGGTCTCAGGAAGCCTCCTGCTTCCGCGATCCGGGTCTTCCAGTGACACGGCCTGAAAGGCTCGCTCCAGGGAACACACCGCGTCCTTCTCTTCACAGGGCACCGTGATGACTCCGCCACTTCCTGGCATCTTGAGGATGTTGTAGCCGTGGTGAGTTACGGCCATGAACATGGCCAGCGCTGGGTACCCAAGGATGGCATTGTATGACAGGCGAATGTGAGCGACGTTGAAGTCGATGAGCTCGATGCGGTAGTTGTCGCGTGCCCCGAAGGTGACAGGGAGGCGGACCTGCCCAATCGGGACCGTGGAGCCGTCGGTGACTCCGGAGAAAGGCTTGGTTGACTGAAGCTGGCTGTAGGGCACTTGGAGATTGTTGAATGTTTCCACGGACAGGACGTTGAGCCCTGCCCCGCCATCGATGAGGGTCCTGGTGACCACACGTTGCTGATGATTGGGGAACAAAGCATCGGGAGGACTCCGGCTATAGCCGCACACTTGAGCTGATCTGCTGGGCTGAACGTGATGGCGCACACCGACCACCTGAGAGGGCACGTGGCTTCGAGCTTGGGGAGGACTGCATTCACTTCGCGGGCGAACTGCTTGAAGATGCGTTGAGAGGCTGGGGCTTGAGCCCCGCCCAGGATGCAGGCGATCGTCCTTGAGCGCCATGGGAAACCAGTTCACCACGACCTTCCCGTCTCCGTTGGCAGCTTCGATGCCCAGCTCATAGAGCTGGAGGAACTCCGCAGGGTCGGCTGTGCCGTCGTAACGAGGAGGCAGGTCTGGTTTGAACTTGCCGGGCCACGCGACGATGCATAGCTCGGTGGTGAAGGCACGGCAGCCTGTTGTGGCCACGGGAGGCCTTGGGTGACAGAGAGCTTGGTCTTGCATGTCCCCACGCGCTGCAGCTGGGAGCAGCGCGGGGTCTTGACGTGCGGGAGCAGGAGCATGGTCGCGACGTGCTGGAGTAGGGAGCGCCCGGGCAGCTTCTTGCGGGCGAGGGACTTCTTGGTAGCTCTGCTCTTGTCGCGCTGGCACCTGACAGAGCGGGTTCCGCCCAGGGGCCACGCGCCTTGGAGCCATGGCGCCTTCTTGAGGAGGAGGCGGCCGGGGCGCCGCCGGAGCCTCGTCGCCCGTGCAGGGCAGGGTGCGGTGCAGCGGAACGGACGGCGCAGGAGAGCCCCCTGCGGCGCGGACGAGTTCGGCGACGCGGTCAAGCCATTCTTCGTAGACGTCGTCGACGGGACGGTAGCGCAGGAGCTCGTTTGCCGTGATGAGCGCAGCTCGAGCCTCCATGGGTGCGCGGAGCGCGCGGGACGAAGAACCAGCTGGGGTGAGCGAGGGAGTAGCGGTGCGGCCGTCTTGCCGCACTGACGGATGCTGAGACGATGCTTGCTGCTCGTCCCCCGCCGGGCTGGTGGCGATGTTGACGGCAAGTGGCGGGGAACGGCGAGGACGCCCGCCAACAGGAGCTGTCTGGGCGATGCGGGAAGCAAGAGCGGCCCGGCGCTCGGCGCGGGCCCGACGAGCGTCAGACATGGGCGCGATGGTCGGAGGAGAACGGGGTGGTGGAAGACGAATTCTGGCGCACCCCTACCTGGTGCGCCAAATGTCGGATTTCGGGTTCCGACAGATCCTTGAGGTTCGAACACTGGGGTGTGTGCGGAGATTTCGCCTTCTACCTACCTGCACCCCTCCGCCTCGCTAAGATCTAAGCTATGGAAATAACAACACAAGAGACACAGGGTTTATACTGGTTCGGGCCACCGTTGTGGTGTAATACCCTACTCCAGTGTGTGGTGTGGTGGATTGCCTCTTGGGCTGATGATGATGAACAATACAAGGAAGAACAGCCTCGCGAGGGTCTGTTCTTTGCTGGGTGGGACGAACTACTAGGAGGAGTTCAGTCACCCTTCTCTCTCTGATTTCGATTCGATCCTTGATCCTCGATCTCGATCTCCAACCTTCACCTCCACCCCCTGTGGGTGGCTGGTCCTATTTATAGGCAATGGCCCTAGGCCTCTTCCCAAATATTGAGCGGGAAGGGCGCCAACAATTGGCCATTTTGAAGGGGAACATCTAGTACACTTATCCTAACTAAAGTTGGTCCTCGCCTGCACAAAGCTCTGGTGGTGACGCCGTCTTGGGCTCCACAATGACCTCCATCTTGCAGTCCTCCTGGTCCTGGTCTTGTTGCACCGAAATGGCAACCTTTGCCTGACGCCTCGGTACTCCGCGGCTGCGCTTGCCCCCTTTGCACCAAAGGGGAAAGGAGGACACTGCGCGGGCTGGCGCCCGCCTGGCGCCCTTGGTCGTCATGGCTTGCATCACGGGCACCTCGTGAGGTACCCCGCCTTGATCTATCCGCCTCTTCGCGAGCCAGCCTGGTGAGGCCGTGCCTGAGGAAGCTCCGTGTCGTCCGCCTCGCGAAGCTTGGCCCCTCGCGAGGGTCTTGGGTCTGTGTTGATGAAGATGGGCAGTGCTGGGCCCCCCTTTGAGCCACGCCGCAGGCCGCAGGCAGGCAAGTCTGGGGACTCCCGTTCCTAGAACACCGACACCTGCATCGATCGGAGTTGAGGTTTCATGATCATGGTCGGCATGACAACCCAAAGAAAGGAACTGATAGCGGGATTATTTTCTTTGGGAGATGTTTCTTACATCCAAATAGTAATATAACACTCTCTCCGCATACCTTTGTTTATAAAACCATATGGCCGGATTGCCTTGTTTGTCATAAACCTTTGCCCTTGTAAATGCTTTATAAAGTAAGACAAACACTCCCCGGCCACTGGCCGAGGAGGTTGAAGCCGATGGTCGGTCCACTAGGTGTTGTACAATGCGGACCCGAGCATTCATGATCTAAAGTACTTGGATACATAGAATCATTACACATAAAAAATTGTGAGTAAAATCCATTTACTATAATCCATCTTTTAAACCCCTTGGGGCCTACCTTGGCGAGCTCGGATTTCGACCAGCTCTAAGCTCCTTTAATAGATCTTTATTCTCTTTCCAAGAAGTTTGTGTTAAACACAACAAAATTTTCTGTCAAACGGATATCGATCCTTAATTCGGCCACCTGTGCCCACATTAAGGCTCGGGGGCTCATGGGCTTCACGCTCATTATTTATAAATATTAAAGGGACACATCAATCCCCTGATCTGGTGTTGCCACCCGACCAGTGTCTCGGGGGCTACTGCATTGCTTATTCAATGCAGAGAATTCAAAGTGCTTAGTGTTCGGCATGATTGAACTATGGACAAGCGCGTCTTTAGACAACAGTAAGTACCATCTGGGACTTATCCGGCATCAAGCTAATATATCACGGTGACTTCTCACAGCCCTCTCTCAGGGGCCTGTCCGCCGATCATTATTTCTAATATATTACACTGTGTTTCTATTCCTACGTATGCTGCCGAGCTAGGAGTTGACCCTCAGGCCGATTTTGCAAATTGACCTGAGTCTCGGGGGCTACTAGGATCAACAATTTTATGTTTTCCTTCAGGTGCATCTTGGGTTTTAGACCGACACACACCTTCAGGGCTACTGGATATACATATACTGGCTATATATCTCGGCAGAGAATAAATTGCACCAGTCAAAAATATTCACAAAAAAATCAGCCCGCGGTCGGGGTGGTGCACCACCTTGGAAGCAGTCCGACATAAAGCTTGGGCGCCAGTGGCTGGCTCAATAGAGGGCATTTCCGGCATTAAGCTCGGCTGAATTCGTTCAATATTTTAAAAGACCGAGGTAGTTTACGACACCTCGAATGCCGACCATCATTGGAGCTCGGAAGTGCTTCAGCATAAAGCTCGGATTTGAATGGCTCATTCCATAGAGAACTTTTCAGCGTTAAACTCGGATAACCTCCTTCAAACTTTTTCAAGCCAAGGTGATCTATGACACCTCGGATATAGTCCGGTGTTGGAGCTCGGATATAGTCCGGCGTTGGTGCTCGGCTGCAAAAGATATCTTGAATGCAATCCGGCGTTGGAGCTCGGATGCAAGAGGACACTGCCGCATAGGAACAACTTCAAACCCGAGGTGTGGCGTTAAAAAATAATAACAAGGCATTGATAAAGGCTGAGAACTTAAAGGGGCTCCTCGGATACCCGATGTGTAAACTCTTCGGATTCGCTTTGGCGATCCTCAAGATCGAAGATGAGATGATTTTTTGAACCAGTTTTCAAGACCGGTGACCGAAGATGAAGAACAGTTCGGAAGAATCGAGGAGCGTCCCCAACTTGAAGACCGGTTCAGTGTTGGGGAAAGCAGTAATTCAAAATTTTCCAATGCACATGCAAGATCCATCTAGGTGATGCATAGCAACAAGAGGGGAAGAGTGTTGTCTACGTACCCTCGTAGACCGTAAGAGGAAGCATTATGACAACGTGGTTGATGTAGTCGTACGTCTTCACGATCCGACCGATCCTAGCACCGAAGGTACGGCACCTCCGCGATCTGCACACGTTCAACACGGTGACGTCCCACGAACTCTAGATCCATCTGAGTGTCGGGGAAGAGCTTCGTCAGCACGACGACGTGATGATGATGATGATGATGAAGTTACCAACGCAGGGCTTCGCCTAAGCACTACAACAATATGACCGAGGTGGAAATCTGTGGAGGGGGGCACCGCACATGGCTAAGAGATCAACTTGTGTGTCTATGGGGTGCCCCCTCCCCCGTATATAACTGAGTGGAGGAGGGGAGGGACGGCCCTCTCTATTGCGCGCCCTAAGGGGAGTCCTACTCCCACCGGGAGTAGGATTCCCCCCTTTCCCTAGTTGGAGTAGGAGAGGAAGGAAGGAAGAAATAGGGAGAAGGAAAGGGGGGCGCCGCCCCCCTACCCGAGTCCAATTCGGACCCAAGGGGGAGGGGGCCCGTGGCCTGCCCTGGCTTCCCCTCTCTCTTTCCACTAAGGCCCAATAAGCCCCATATACTCCCCGGGGGGTTCCGGTAACCCCCCGGTACTCCGGTAAATGCCCAAAATCACCCGGAACATAGGCTTCCAATATATCGACCTTTATGTCTCGACCATTTCGAGACTCCTCGTCATGCCCGTGATCACATCCGGGACTCCTAACAATCCTCGGCATATCAAAACAAATAAACTCATAATATCGATCGTCACTGAACGTTAAGCATGCGGACCCTACGGGTTTGAGAACTATGTAGACATGACCGAGACTCATCTCCGGTCAATAACCAATAGCGTAACCTGGATGCTCATATTGGTTCCTACATATTCTACGAAGATCTTTATCGGTCAAACCGCATAAGAACACACGTTGTTCCCTTTGTCATCGGTATGTTACTTGCCCAAGATTCGATCGTCGGTATCTCAATACCTAATTCCATCTCGTTACCGGCAAGTCTCTTTAGTCGTTCCGTAATGCAACATCCCTTAACTAACTCATTATTCACATTGCTTGCAAGGCTTATAGTGATGTGCATTATCGAGAGGGCCCAGAGATACCTCTCCGATACACGGAGTGAAAAATCCTAATATCGATTTATGCCAACTCAACAAACACCATCAGAGACACCTGTAGAGCATCTTTATAGTCACCCAGTTACGTTATGACGTTTGATAGCACACTAAGTGTTCCTCCGGTATTCGGGAGTTGCATAATCTCATAGTCATAGCAACATGTCTAAGTTATGGAGAAAGGAATAGCAGTAAATTAAACGATCATCGTGCTAAGCTAACAAATGGGTCAAGTCAATCACATCATTACCTATTGATGTGATCCCGTTCATCAAATGACAATTTTTTGTCCATGGCTAGGAAACTTAACCATCTTTGATTAATGAGCTAGACAAGTAGAGGCATACTAGTGACACTCTGTTTGTCTATGTATTCACACATGTACTTAGTTTCCAGTTAATACAATTCTAGCATGAATAATAAACATTTATCATGATATAAGGAAATATAAATAACAACTTAATTATTGCCTCTAGGGCATATTTCCTTCAGTCTCCCACTTGCACTAGAGCCAATAATCTAATTCAGATCGCCATGTGTTTTAACACCTATAGTTCACATCACCATGTGATTAGTTCACATCGCCATGTGATTAGTTCACATCGCCATGTGACTAAAAGGGTTTTACTTGAGTCAATAATCTAGTTCACATCACTATGTGATTAACACCCAAAGAGTACTAAGGTGTGATCATGTTTTGCTTGTGAGAGAAGCTTAGTCAATGGGCCTGTCACATTCAGAGCCGTATGTATTTTGCAATTTTCTATGTCTACAATACTCTGCACGGTGCTACTCTAGCTAATTGCTCCCACTTTCAATATGTATCTAGATCGAGACTTAGAGTCATCTAGATCGGTGTCAAAAGCTTGCATCGACGTAACTCCTTACGATGAACTCTTTTATCACCTCCATGACCGAGAAATATTTCCTTAGTCCTCTAAAGATAATTTTGACCACTGTCCAGTGATCTACTGCTAGATCACTATTGTATTCCCTTGCCAAAAACATGCTAAGGTATACAATAGGACTGGTACACAACATAGCATACTTTATAGAACCTATGACTGTGGCATAGGGAATGACTTTTCATTCTCTTTCTATTTTCTGCCGTGATCGGGTTTTCAGTCTTTACTCAACTTCACACCTTGCAACACAGGCAAGAACTCCTTCTTTGACTGTTCCATTTTGAACTACTTCAAAATCTTGTCAAGGTATGTACTCATTGAAAATATATCAAGCATCTTGAACTATCTCTATAGATCTTGATTCTCAATATGTAAGTAGCTTCACCGAGGTCTTTCTTTGAAAAACTCTTTTCAAACACTCCTTTATGCTTTCCAGAAAATTATACATTATTTCTGATCAACAATATGTCATTCACCTATACTTATCAGAAATGATGTAGTGCTCCCACTCACTTTCTTGTAAATACAGGCTTCATCGCAAGTTTGTATAAAACCATATGCTTTGATCACTTTATCAAAGCATATATTCCAACTCCGAGATGCTTGTGGATCGCTGGAGCTTGCTCACTTTGTTAGCACCTTTAGGATCGGCAAAACATTCTGGTTGCATCATATACAACTCTTCTTTAAGAAATACATTAAGGAATGCGGTTTTGACATCCATTTGCCAGATTTCATAAAATGCGGCAACTGCTAACATGATTCGGACAGACTTTTAAGCATCGATACGAGTGAGAAAATCTCATCGTAGTCAACACCTTGAACTTGTCGAATTTTTTTGCGACAATTCAAGCTTTGTATATAGTAACAGTACTATGAGCGTCCGTCTTCCTCTTGAAGATCCATTTATTCTCAATGGCTCACCGATCATCGAGCAAGTCAATCAAAGTCCATACTTTGTTCTCATACATGGATCCCATCTCAGATTTCATGGCCTCAAGCCATTTTGCAGAATCTCGTCTCATCATCGCTTCCTCATAGTTCGTAGGTTCATCATGATCTAGTAACATGACTTCCAGAACAGGATTACCGTACCACTCTGGTGCGGACCATACTCTAGTTGACCTATGAGGTTCGGTAGTAACTTGATCTGAAGTTTCATGATCATCATCATTAGCTTCCTCACTAATTGGTGTAGGAATCACTGGAACTGATTTCTTGTGATGAACTACCTTCCAATTCAGGAGAAGGTACAATTACCTCATCAAGTTCTACTTTCCTCCCACTCATTTCTTTCAAGAGAAACTCCTTCTCTATAAAGGATCCATTCTTAGCAAAAAAATATCTTGCCTTCGGATCTGTGATAGAAGGTGTACCCAACAGTTTCTTTTGCGTATCCTATGAAGACGCACTTCTTCGATTTGCGTTCGAGCTTATCAGTTTGAAGCTTTTCCACATAAGCATCGCAACCCCAAACTTTAAGAAACGACAACTTTGGTTTCTTGCCAAACCATAGTTCATACGGTGTCATCTCAACAGATTTAGATGGTGCCCTATATAACGTGAATGCAGCTGTCTCTAAAGCATAACCCGAAAACGATAGCTGTAAATCAGTGAAAGACATGATAGATCGCACCATATCTAATAAAGTGCGGTTACGACGTTCGGACACACCATTACGCTGTGGTGTTCCAGGTGGCATGAGTTGCGAAACTATTCCGCATTGTTTCAAATGAAGACCAAACTCATAACTCAAATATTCTCCTCCATGATCAGATCGTAGAAACTTAATTTTCTTGTTATGATGATTTTCCACTTCACTCTGAAATTCTTTGAACTTTTTAAATGTTCCAGACTTATGTTTCATCAAGTAGATATACCCATATCTGCTCAAATCATCTGTGAAGGTAAGAAAATAACGATACCCGCTGTGAGCATCAACACTCATCGGACCGCATACATCAGTATGTATTATTTCCAACAAGTCTCTTGCTCGTTCGATTGTTCCGGAGAACAGAGTCTTAGTCGTCTTGCCCATGAGGCATGGTTTGCAAGCATCAAGTGATTCATAATCAAGTGATTCCAGAAGCCCATCAACATGGAGTTTCTTCATGCGCTTTACACCAATATGACCTAAACGGCAGTGCCACAAATAAGTTGCACTATCATTATTAAACTTATATCTTTTGGCTTCAATACTATGAACATGTGTATCACTACTATCAAGATTTAGTAAAAATAGACCACTCATCAAGGGTGCGTGACCACAAAAGATATTACTCATATAAATAGAACAACCATTATTCTTTGATTTAAATGAATAACCATCTCGCATTAAACAAGATTAAGATATAATGTTCATGCTAAATGCTGGTACCAAATAACGATTATTTAGGTCTAAAAATAATCCCAAAGGTAGATGTAGAGGTAGCATGCTGACGGCGATCACATCGACTTTGGAACCATTTCCCACGCGCATCGTCACCTCGTCCTTAGCTAATCTTCGCTTAATCCATAGCCCCTGTTTCGAGTTGCAAATATTAGCAACAGAACTAGTATCAAATACCCAGGCGCTACTGCGAGCATTAGTAAGGTACACATCAATAACATGTATATCAAATATACCTTTGACTTTTCCATCCTTCTTATCTGCCAAATACTTGGGGCGGTTCCGCTTCCAGCGACCAGTCCCTTTGCAGTTGAAGCACTCAGTCCCAGGCTTAGGTCCATACTTGGGCTTCTTCACTTGAGTAGAAACTTGCTTGCCGTTCTTCTTGAAGTTCCCCTTCTTCCCTTTACCTTTTTCTTGAAACTGGTGGTCTTTTTGACCATCAACACTTGATGCTCCTTCTTGATTTCTACCTCCGCAGCTTATAGCATTGCGAAGAGCTCAGGAATCGTCTTATCCATCCCTTGCATATTATAGTTCATCACGAAGCTCTTGTAGCTTGGTGGCAATGATTTATGAACTCTGTCAATGACACTATCATCCGGAAGATTAACTCCCAGCTGAGTCAAGTGGTTGTGGTACCCAGACATTCTGAGTATATGTTCACCGACAGAACTATTCTCCTCCATTTTGTAGCTGTAGAACTTATTGGAGACTTCATATATCTCAATCCGAGCATTTGCCTGAAATAGTAACTTCAACTTCTGGAACATCTCATATGCTCCATGACGTTCAAAACGTCGTTGAAGTCCCGATTCAAAGCCGTAAAGCATGGCACACTGAACTATCGAGTAGTCATCAACTTTGCTCTGCCAGACATTCATAACATCTGGTGTTGCTCCTGCATCAGGTTTGTCACCTAGCGGTGCTTCCAGGACGTAATTCTTCTATGCAGCAATGAGGATAATCCTCAGATCACGGACCTAGTCCGCATCATTGCTACTTCATCTTTCAACTTATTTTTCTCTAGGAACATATCAAAAATAAAACAGGGAGCTATACGCGAGCTGTTGATCTATAACACAGATATGCAAAATACTATCAGGTACTAAGTTCATGATAAATTAAAGTTCAATTAATCAAATTACTTAGGAACTCCCACTTAGATAAACATCCCTCTAATCATCTAAGTGATCACGTGATCCAGATCAACTAAACCATGTCTGATCATCACGTGAGATGGAGTAGTTTTCAATGGTGAACATCACTATGTTGATCATATCTACTATATGATTCACGCTCGACCTTTCGGTCTCAATGTTCCGAGGCCATATCTGCATATGCTAGGCTCGTCAAGTTTAACCCGAGTATTCTGCTTGTGCAAAACTGGCTTGCACCCGTTATATGTGAATGTAGAGCTTATCACACCCAATCATCACGTGGTGTCTCGGCACGACGAACTGTAGCAACGGTGCATACTCAAGGACAACACTTGTACCTTGAAATTTAGTGAGAGATCATCTTATAATGCTACCATCGTACCAAGCAAAATAAGATGCATAAAGGATAAACATCACATGCAATCAAATATAAGTGATATGACATGGTCATCATCATCTTGTGCCTTTGAGCTCCATCTCCAAAGCACCGTCATGATCACCATCGTCACCGGCTTGACACCTTGATCTCCATCGAAGCATCGTTGTTGTCTCACCAACTATTGCTTCTACGACTATCGCTACCACTTAGTGATAAAGTAAAGCAATTACATGGCGATTGCATTTCATACAATAAAGCGACAACCATATGGCTCCTGCCAGTTGCCGATAACTCTGTTACAAAACATGATCATCTCATACAATAAAATTTAGCATCATGTCTTGACCATATCACATCACAACATGCCCTGCAAAAACAAGTTAGACGTCCTCTACTTTGTTGTTGCAAGTTTTACGTGGCTACTATGGGCTGAGCAAGAACCGTTCTTACCTACGCATAAAAAACCACAATGCGGTATAGTGATTGCTTTTTGATATTCGGAAAGAACCCTATTCATTGAATACCTTGATTCAAGGACAAAGAATTTCCTGCTGCTATCATATAATATTCATCTCTATTTGGTGATAGATAAACCACCTGTCTCTCTTTTTTTTTCTTTTGCTTTCTCAGCAGATATTTCATAAAACGGACTCTCTATGGATCCCCACAAGTGATCAATTCAGAAACCCATTGGCAAAGAAACGGGTTGATTCTTCGGTTCAAGTGATGGTGGGGGATCAAGAAGAGTGGCTATGTGGGGTTTGAACTTGGACACGGGATTAGCTTAATTTGGATAGTTAGAAAAAAATACAATTAGATTAGCTCTTCATAGACAAACTTGGGGTTTGCGAGCCAAGGTAAGATCGGCTCGGGATCATGGGACCCTTTTCTATCAGATAGGAGGAGCTCTTGCCTCAGATTTTGGGATCCTTCTTTTCTGCACTTCCCCTTTTCTCTACTTCCCATTGGAGTGTACGGGGCCATTTTGAGATATGGGATAGGTCCGTTTTTGATATTGGGCTTGAGAAGTGAGCAAGGAACCTGACATAACATTCCTATGGTTCCTCTGTCCCGGTCTTGCACCACTCTCATATCCATCAATCAATATCATAGATAGTTAGTATGGTTGTTTATTCCTCCATTCACTAAAGCAAATGGAGCCTTTCCCTCCTCGAGTCAGCAAGCCAACTCGAGCATTTTACCCTCGTGTCACTAGCGCAACACGAGCCATTCAAAACTGATTCAACTAAAGTTGGAGAAACAGACACCCACTAGACACCTGTGTGCGAAGCACGTCGGTAGAACCAGTCTCGCGTAAGCATATGCGTAATGTCGGTCTGAGCCGCTTCATCCAACAATACCGCTGAATCAAGAATCAACTAGTGACGGCAAGCAATATGTATATACCCACGCCCACAACTCCTTTGTGTTCTACTCATGCATATAACATCTATGCATAAACCTAGCTCGGATGCCACTGTTGGGGAACACAGTAATTTCAAAAATTTCCTACGCACACACAAGATCCATCTAGGTGATGCATAGCAACGAGAGGGGAAGAGTGTTGTCTACATACCCTCATAGACCGTAAGCGGAAGCGTTATGACAACGCGGTTGATGTAGTCGTACGTCTTCACGATCCGATCGATCCTAGCACCAAAGGTACAACACCTCCGCGATCTACACCCATTCAGCTCGATGACGTCCCACGAACTCTAGATCCAGCTAAGTGTCTAGGAAGAGCTTCCTCAGCACGACGACGTGATGACGATGATGATGAAGTTACCGACGCACAGCTTCGCCTAAGCACTACAATGATATGACCGAGGTGGAAATCTGTGGAGGGGGGCAACGCACACGGCTAAGAGATCAACTTGTGTGTCTATGGGGTGCCCCCTCCCCCGTATATAAAGGAGTGGAGGAGGGGAGGGCCGGCCCTCTCTATGGCGCGCCCTAGGGGGAGTCCTACTCCCACCGGGAGTAGGATTCCCCCCCTTTCCCTAGTTGGAGTAGGAGAGGAAGGAAGGAAGCAAGAGGGAGAAGGAAAGGGGCCCCCCCTTCCCTTGTCCAATTCGGACCCAAGGGGGAGGGGGCGCGCGGCCTGCCCTGGCTTCCCCTCTCTCTTTCCACTAAGGCCCAATCAGGCCCATATACTCCCCAGGGGGTTCCGGTAACCCCTCGGTACTCCGGTAAATGCCCGAACTCACTCGGAACTATTCTGATGTCAAAACATAGGCTTCCAATATATCGATCTTTATGTATCGACCATTTCAAGACTCCTCGTCATGCCCGTTATCAAATCCGGGACTCCGAACAACCTTCGGTACATCAAAGCACATAAACTCATAATACCGATCGTCACCGAACGTTAAGCGTGCGGACCCTACGGGTTCGAGAACTATGTAGACATGACGGATACTCATCTCCGGTCAATAACCAATAGCGGAACCTGGATGCTCATATTGGTTCCTACATATTCTACGAAGATCTTTATAGGTCAAACCGCATAACAACATACGTTGTTCCCTTTGTCGTTGGTATGTTACTTGCCCGAGATTCGATCGTCGGTATCTCAATACCTAGTTCAATCTGGTTATTGACAAGTCTCTTTACTCGTTTGGTAATGCAACATACCGTAACTAACTCATTATTCACATTGCTTGCAAGGCTTATAGTGATGTGCATTACCGAGAGGGCCCAGAGATACCTCTCCGATACAGGGAATGACAAATCCTAATCTCAATTTATGCCAACTCAATAGACACCATCAGAGACACCTATAGAGCATCTTTATAGTCACCCAGTTACGTTGTGATGTTTGATAGCACACTAAGTGTTCCTATGCTATTCGGGAGTTGCATAATCTCATAGTCATAGGAACATGTATAAGTTATGGAGAAAGCAATAGCAGTAAACTAAACGATTATCGTGCTAAGCTAACGAATGGGTCAAGTCAATCACATCATTCCCTAATGATGTGATACCGTTCATCAAATGACAACTCTTTGTCCATGGCTAGGAAACTTAACCATCTTTGATTAACGAGCTAGTCAAGTAGAGGCATACTGGTGACACTCTGTTTGTCTATGTATTCACACATGTACTAAGTTTCCGGTTAATACAATTCTAGCATGAATAATGAACATTTATCATGATATAAGGAAATATAAATAACAACTTAATTATTGCCTCCAGGGCATATTTCCATCATTCAGGGGGCTATTGACAGTGTCCTGGACTAGGGGGTACTCACCGCGTCGTCTCCCGATCAGTTGGATTGGGTCGAGGACCCCCATGGCCATTTGCTCATGGGCTAGTTCGGTCAGCCGATGTTTACACGAGGAAGATTCCACAAGACTTGGTGATCAATACAATGACTCCTCTCCACCGGCGTATTCGACTAGGACTCTTGTTATCCTAGGCCTCTGGTACATTATATAAGCCGAGGCCAGGCTAGTCGATAGATCATCATGACATTACTCATCAAACCTCTAGGGTTTAGACCACAACATATGATCTCGAGGTAGATCAACTCTATAATCATACGCATCGAATACAATCAAAATCATCATGTAGGGTATTATCTCTTCCAGAGAGCCCAAAGTTGGGTAAAATTCCATGTCCATGTTACCATTGATCCTAAGACACGCAGCTTGGGACCCCCTCCCGAGATCTGCCGGTTTTGACACCAACAGTGGCTATGCCACAACTACTATGTCAGCTACATGATCATGCAAAGCAATATGACAATGAATGCTCAAGTCATCAAACAGAAGCGGTGGAAGTTGCATGGCAATATATCTCGGAATGGCCATGGAAAAGCCATAATAGGTAGGTGTGGTGGATGTTTTGAGGAAGATATAGTAAGGCTTATGTGTGATAGAGTGTATCATATCACGGGGCTTGAATGCACCTGCGAAGTTTGCACCACGTCTCGATGTGAGAAAGGGAAATGCACGGCACCATAGAGGCTAGCAAATTGCGGAAAGGTAAGAGTGCGTATAATCCATGGACTCACATTAGTCATAAAGAACTCATATACTTATTGCAAAAGTTTATTAGCCCTCAAAACAAAGTACTACTACGCATGCCCCTAGGGGGATAGATTGGTAGGAAAAGACCATCGCTCGTCCCTGACCGCCACTCATAAGGAAGCCAATCAATAATAAATCATGCTCCAACATCATAGCATAATGAGAGACTATACGTGCATGCTTCGGGAATCACAAACCTTATCACCAATATTCTTACTAACCACAACCATTTACTAGTACCTCCCACATATTATCATCTCTATATCGCAAAACTATTGCAAGGAATCAAACATATCATATTCAGTGATCCATAAGTTTTATGTAGGATTTTATAACTAACCATGCAATTGACCAATTCCAGTTGACTCTCTAAATAGATATAAATGAAGCATGAGAGTTTAATTCTTTATACAAAAGACCATGCTCTAATAAATATAAGTGAAGCAAGAGAGCATTCTTCAAATAACAGTTTTCTATGTGAAGAGAAACATGCAATCCAAACTTCAAATGATATAAGTGAAGCACATGAAGCATTCTATAAAGCCACACTCAAAAGATATAAGTGAAGTGCAATGAGTATTCTATAAATCAACCATGGACTATCTCATACCAGCATGGTGCATAAAATAAAAGTGAAAAACTAAAAGCAAAAGACGCTCCAAGATTTGCACATGACACGCAAACGAAACGAAACCGAAAACATACCGATACTTGTTGAAGAAAGATGGGATGCCTTCCGGGGCATCCCCAAGCTTAGACGCTTGAGTGTCCTTGAATATTTACTTGGGGTGCCTTGGGCATCCCCAAGCTTGAGCTCTTCCCTATCCTCCTTCTCCTCACATCGAGACCTCCTCGATCTTCGAACACTTCATCCACACTAAACTTAACCGAACTTTTAGTGGCTGGGTTAGTGAATATGACAATGAAATCCCATCATGTACTGCTGTAACATTATTGGATAATTATAAACAAACTTTAACCACCGTATGGTATCACAATTCTATGGCCTCAAGTCACGGAGGCTTCAACAAGAATTCAAACATATGGAAATAATGAAGCTATAACAACAATTTGTGAAAACAAGACAATCTGTAAAGATTTGAACATCCACCATACTTCTGTAACTCAAAAAATTCTGAAAAAATAGGACAAAATAAAAAAAATTGTATATAAAGACACTGCAAAAAGTTGCAGAACCATTTGATCTTACAGTAAAAAATGTAAAATCGAGCACTACAACCAAAGTTTCTGTTTTGCACCGCACAAACCAACAAGCAATCTAATCATCCTAAAGGCAAATCTTGGCACATTATTTTTATAATACAATGGAATTGTACAAGGGGATAATTATTTTTGTTGAAAAGTTTGTGTAATTCAAGATTCACAAAGTTTCCATGGGCATGAGCAAAGTTCAAGGACGTCCCCATTTTCACAATTCTCGTCTCTCTCACTTTCGCTTTTCTTTTTGTGAAGTTTTAAGTTCCCCTCTATATTTTTTGTTTTTTAAACTTTATATAAGCACTCAACAGAAATAAATGACTCCCTAATACTTCCGTGTTGTCTCCCTGGCAGCGCTTTTTTTAAAGCCATTAAGCTAGACATAAAGTGCTCAAGTAATGAATCCACCCGGATCCCAAGGTATATCAAAGCCAATTTTAATTAACAATGATTTGGCATTTAGTAGTGAGCACAAAGCAACATATATCAAGCAATGACGAAGTCTAACTCTCTTCCTATGCATCGGCATGTCATACAAGAACAATTGATGCACATCAAGTAAAGGCCAATACATAGCATAAGCAGTTTCTTGCAATTTTATCGTGTGGGAAACATAAAGAGGCGGAGATGTAGTTCCTCTCTCATAATAATTGCAAGTAGGAGCAGCAGGCACATGCATATTATATTCATCAAAATCATCATGTGTAGTAGCAAAATGCAACTCATTAATGTAATCCTTAATAAGTGCAACTTTCTCCGATATAGTGTAGTTTGGAGAATTCAAAAAGATAATAGGACTATCATGTGTGGGTGCAATAGCAACAATTTCATTCTTAACTAGAACTATAGCAAGTTCATCTCCATAAGCATAATTCAAATTGGCATCTTGGCCACAAGCATAACAAGCATCAAGTTCATCAAAAAGGGATATTTCAAAAGAATCAACGGGATCATAGCAATCATCATAACATTCATCCTTCGGCAAGAACGAAGGGACATTAAATAATGTATGAGTTGTAGAGTTACTCTCATTAGAAGTTGGGCACGGGTAGCTAATCCATTCTTCCTCCTTTTGTTCTTTGCTCTCCTCCTCATCTTTTTCATCCGATGAGCTCATAGTTTCATCAATTTCTTCTTCCATAGACTCCTGCAAAATATTAATCTTTTCTTGGACAACGGAGTTATTCTCAATAAATACATCAATATCATAATTGTATTTATAATTATCATAGCAATATTTAAGGATAGCAAGATTTTCAGGTCTATAAACTAAATCATCAAAATCTTCAAACTTTTCAAACAAAGATTCAATTTCATAAGCACCCTTAAAAGCAACAAATTCTTCTATTTGTTCCACATCATAGTAGTCATATATACCATTAGCATAAGAAGCCAAGGTTTCATTATCATTAAATTCACATGAAAAGGGAAGATGTGGAGCATTCATCGTAGAACAACAAGTATAATCATATCTCTGGCATAAATTCCAAGCATACCAATGCAACATATGAATTTGATCCCATAACAATTTCCCTTTATGAGTCAAGCAATAATCCCTAAAGTATTCACGTTAATCCAATGTTACTCCCATTATATAGTTGAATGAGGTTTTCTCAGGATTATCAAAGTAGTGCATAATATATTTTACATAATGAGCATCGAGGGTTTTAGGAGGTTCCCCATCTCCATGAGTAGCAAGTATGTAGCGACCAGACCTCAGACAGTTTGATCTCTGTGCATCAGTGTCATCCCTGGATCGGTAATGCTGACACGCACATTACTTGAGGATTTATAACAGAGTAGCAATCACACACTTATTACATCGAATGTCTCAAAAGAGAACTTATTACAAATAATTATGGCTTAAGGCCATCTAATACGATAACAGCGGAAGGCTTGGAAGATAAAGTGAGTCCATCAACTCCAACGGCATCACTGAGTGAAAGACAACGACCTATGGCTCCTTACTCATCGTCTGAAAAGTCTGCAACATGATACGTTGCAGCCCGAAACGGGTCAGCACATGGAATATGCTAGCAATGTAATACAAGAGAGTGATGAACAGAATAATTCTATCACTACACGCGTATATGGCTGGTGGAGGCTGTATGGTTAATATGTTTTGCGGAAAACCATTTTTCCCTACAACAAAGGTATAAACTTTATTTAACTATCATGGTGGTTGTTAAACATTGAGAAGGTTCACCCAACTCAATCCCAATTAAGCATCATCATTAAACCCAATCAAATTATATTAAGAGTGATGAGATCCACATGATAATCCAAGAACTAGATACTCAAGATGTCCATAACCGGGGACACGACTAACCATGATTAGTTTGTACACTCTGCAGAGGTTTGTGAACTTTTCCCCATAAGACTCGATCTCCTCCGTTGGATTTCTCGCACTACATAATGTTTGAGAAACGGATGACCGAGACACCGTCTTTCCGAAGAGATCCCCTTAACCGATAGATAGGCCTGTACACCTACAATCCCCTACATCTGCTAGCCCATCATGGAAAGGTTTCCCACAACTTACTCAACTATGCCAGAGCCCATAATGGCATGTGCCTGCACACGGAAGTTTCTAGCATGAATAATCTTATGATCCCTTTGAGCCTAGGTGGCAGTCCATAGGAGAATCACACGGTACCCCAGGATTTCCAAAAATACATGCAACACTGGATTCCTCAGGTGCCTCAATCCACCCAGATGTGTATTAAAGTTGCCACCTTAAGTTAACCATTAATTAACAATACTCACATCTGTCATGAATACACTCAAACCCAAACCACGTCTACGAGCATAGCATAGCAATATAAGCAACGTAGAAGTTACTCCCAAAGGTTTGGTAATAAACAGGACAATATGTACTACCTCATCTACTTCCCAAAACCCACATATTAAACAGATCCTAATCATGCAATTGTTTGAGGATTGATCTAATGCAATAAAACTGGGTAGTAAAGAGGTATGATCAAAGTGTTACTTGCCTTGCTGATGATCCGTGAAACCTAGAGACTCGTAGTAGCACACTTCGTACTTCGGGTACTCTATCGCAACAAACCAGCATACAATAAGAAATCAAACAAAAATTCACCGGTAAAACTAAAATAAGAAGATCTAACTAGAAAGTTCAACTTAAGAACTCCGGTTTGCAAAAAGAATCAAATCAAACGAAGCAACAAAACTCAAACTGTGAAAGAAACAAGCTTCGATTACTAACCTGGACTAAAGTCAAATTTTATAGTAGCAAAAACTTGTTTAAGTTGATTAAACAGAAAGAGGTCTTCGAGACGAAACTCTAGGCGCTTGAATCGCCAGATTCTGATAAACAAGTGAAAAGATAAAATAAAACAAAAATCGGATCAGAAATCGCGATCGAAAATAATCGCGAAAAATCCGAGAAAAAGAAAAACTGACGAACAGGCTAACGAACGAACGTTCGCTGTCTGCGGCTAAACGGTGAAAATCGTTCGTTAAAATGAACAAACGAATGGGCGTTCGCTAAATAAATAAACCAACGGAAAACCGATCTAAAAAAATAAACCAGATTTAAAAAAAAAACGGATCTAGATCTAGGGTTTACCGAAATAAACCAAAGAAAAAAACGGTGGCGGCGGTCAACTCCGGCGGCGGCGACGGTCAACTCCGGTAGCGGCGGCGTCCGGTGGCGGCGCGGGGTGCGGCGGCGGTGGCGGCGCGGGGCTCGAGGCGCGGCTAGGGTTCAGCGGCGGCTGGGGTGGGCTGGGGCTGACGGGGTCGCAGGCTTATAAAGCCTGGGGCGAGGCGGAGTCCGGGTCGGCCACAACGGCCCATGTCGGTTCGACCTCTTTTTTTTAATAAATCCGCGCAGAAAAACAAAGAAAAGAAATAATAAACAGACTCCAAAAATCCTGAATTTTTTCCCCCGTCCTCTAAAAATCTACCGGACAAGGTGAACATTTATTTGGGACTCTAATGCAATTTTTAAAAACGCATATTTTTCCTAATTCAAATAAAATAGCGATAAAACTCTGAATAAAAAATCATTTTTGATTTTAATAGTAAATCTCCAATATTTCTTTATTTTGAGGAAGTCATTTTATCCTCTCTCTTTTATTTTTATAAAAGAAATATTCGAAAAAAATAATTAAAATCAAAGGATCCTATTTTTCAAAATTCGAGTAAACTCAAATATGAAAATAATGAAATTCCCAACTCTCTCCGTGGGTCCTTGAGTTGCGCAGAATTTCTAGGATCAAGCCAAAATGCAATAAAATATGATATGCAAAGATGATCTAATGCATAACGTTCCAAATTGGAAAATTTGGGATGTTACAAACCTACCCCCCTTAAGATGAATCTCGCCCTCGAGATTCGGGTTGGCTAGAAAATAAGTGAGGGTGATCCTCCGCAGGTCTTCCTCTCGTTCCCAGGTGGCTTCATCCTCAGTATGGTGGCTCCACTGAACCTTACAGAACTTGATAACCTTGCTGCGTGTGACTCGGCTGGCAAAATCAAGAATCTTGACTGGTTTCTCCTCGTAAGTCAAGTTGTTATCCAATTGAATCGCTTCCAGTGGCACTATATCTCTCAGAGGGATATCAGCCATCTCTGCGTGGCACTTCTTCAACTGAGAAACGTGGAACACATCGTGAACTCCTGACAATCCGTTGGGCAATTCCAACTTGTAAGCAACTTCTCCCATACGATCCAAAACTTTGTATGGTCCCACAAAACGTGGTGCTAAATTTCCCTTAACTCCAAAGCGCTTCACTCCTTGAAGTGGTGATACACGAAGATACACTCTGTCTCCAACTTCGTAAACTATCTCTTTGTGCTTAGAATCCACATAGCTCTTCTGCCTGGACTGGGCTACCTTGAGTCTATCATAAATCAGCTTAACCTTCTCTTCAGACTCTTTAATCAAATCTGGTCCAAATAACTGTCGGTCTCCAACTTCATCCCACAACAACGGTGTCCTGCACCTCCTTCCGTACAATGCTTAGAAAGGGGCCATCTTCAAACTGGCTTGATAGCTGTTGTTGTAAGAGAACTCTGCGTAAGGCAAATTTTCGTCCCAACTAGATCCATAATCTGGCGCACAAGCTCTCAACATGTCCTCCAAAATCTGATTGACTCTCTCAGTCTGTCCATCTGTCTGCGGGTGAAAGGCTGTACTGAACTCTAGCCTGGTTCCCAGAGTTTCATGCAACTGATTCCAAAACTTTGAGGTAAACTGGGTTCCTCTATCTGATACAATGGTCTTCGGAACTCCATGCAAACATACGATACTGGTCATGTATATATTTGCCAACTTAGCACTGGTGTAAGTGGTCTTCACTAGGATGAAATGAGCTACTTTTGTCAAACGAATGACTACAACCCATATCGAGTCATAGCCTGAATGAGTCCTGAGCAATCCCGTGATAAAATCCATGCCTAGCATGCCCCACTTCCATTCGGGTATCGGCAATGGTTGTAGCAATCCTGCTGGCTTCTGATGCTCTGCCTTCACTCTCTGACATACATCACAAACTGGTACATACTCCGCAATATCCTTCTTCATTTTGGTCCACCAGAAACTATCCTTCAAATCCAGGTACATTTTAGTATTTTCTGGGTGAATTGAATATGGCGAATCATGGGCCTCCTGCAAAATCAGCTTCCTGATCTCCTGATCATTTGGCACATATACGCGGTCCTCGAACCATAAGGTATCATGCTAATCCTCACGAAATCCTTTAGCCTTTCATTTGCTCATCCTTTCCTTTATCTTGGCAATCTCCTTGTCCGTCTTCTGAGCTTCTCTGATCTTATCCATCAAAGTAGACTAAATTTCCAATGCTGCTACATAGCCTCTCGGAACTATCTCCAAACATAGCTCACGAAGACCCTCTGCTAACTCCTTGGGTAACTCTCCGGTCATGAGTGTATTGGCATGACTCTTGCGGCTCAACTCATCGGCTACTACGTTAGCCTTTCCGGGATGATAGGGTAACTTCATATCATAATTCTTAATGAGTTCCAACCATCTCCTCTGCCCGAGATTCAACTCCTTCTGCGTGAAGATATACTTCAAACTCTTGTGATCCGTGTATACCTCACAATGGTTTCCGATGAGAAAATGTCTCCAAGTCTTCAACGCATGCACTACGGCTGCTAACTCCAAATCATGTGTAGCATAATTTAATCATGGGGTTTAAGCTGTCGTGAGGCATATGAAACAACTCTTCCCTCCTGCATAAGTACGGCTCCAAGTCCTCGACGAGAAGCATCGCAATACACTTCATAATCCTTGCGTTGATCTGGTAGAATCAATACTGGTGATGTAACCAAGCGTTTCTTCAACTCCTGAAAACTGGCCTCACATTCCTCAGTCCATTTGAACTTGGTGTCCTTCTTTAACAACTCCGTCATAGGCTTTGCAATCTTCGAGAAATTCTCAATGAACCTCCGATAGTATCCTGCGAGTCCAAGAAAACTCCGGACCTCTCCAACTATCGTGGGTGCCTCCCAATTTGTCACCGTGACAACTTTAGTGGGGTCTACCGCTATTCCTTCTCTAGATATAACATGTCCAAGGAATCCAACTTCCTTCAACCAAAACTCGCACTTGCTGAACTTGGCGTATAGCTGATGTTCTCTGAGCTTCCCAAGTACTAAACGGAAATGCTCTTTATGCTCCTCTTCAATCTTCGAGTAGACCAGAATATCATCAATGAACACCACGACAAACTTATCCAAAAACTCCATAAACACCTTGTTCATCATGTTCATAAAATAGGCAGGTGCGTTAGTCTAGCCAAATGACATAATGGTATACTCATATAGCCCGTACCTCGTGGTAAAAGCTGTCTTAGGTATATCCTGCTCTCGAATCTTTAGTTGGTGGTACCCTGATCGTAGATCGATCTTGGAAAACACCTTAGCTCCTTGCAGCTGATCAAACAAATCATTGATCATCGGCAATGGGTACTTGTTCTTGATCGTCACCTCATTCGATCCTCGATAATCAACAACCATCCTCAATGATCCATCCTTCTTCTCCACTAGAAGTACTGGTGATCCCCAAGGTGACGAGCTTGGGTGAATATATCCTTCATCCAGTAACTCCTTAATCTGCTTCTTAATTTCCTCTAAATCATGTGCGGGCATCCTGTACGGTCTCTTAGATATTTTGCCCCGTGCCTGGCAAAAGCTCAATCAAAAACTCGATGTCTCTATCCGGTGGCATGCCTGGCAACTCTTCTGGAAATACATCCAGGAAATCCCTCACCACTGCTACTTCCTCCTGTACAACTCCAAATAAGGAATTTCCTTGAGTCCTAATCGGCACATGCCGGGATACATACTTGATCCTTCTTCCTTCTGGGGTGGTGAGCAAAATCGACTTACTGGCGCAATCGATGCTTCCTCCATACATCGATAGCCAATCCGTACCCAAAATCACATCCTAACCTTGCGACTCCAAAATTATCAGCTCTGAGGGGAAAATATGCCTACCTATGGTCAATGGCATCTGAAAACATCCTTGGCTTGCCATATACTCTGCTCTTGGCGAGCTCACTAACATAGGTGTACTAAGAACTTTGGTGGGCAGCTTATACTTATCTACAAATCCCCTTGATATGTATGAATGCGATGCACTAGTATCAAAAAGAATGACTGCAGTAAATGACTTAACTAAAAACTTACCTATTACTGCATCTGGCTGGGCTTCAACCTCCTCCATGTTAACGTACTTCACTTGTCCCCTCTTGAAAGGGTTGGGCTTCTTCCCAGAACTTCCATTGCCATTTCCATTCTTAGCTTCAGGACATTCATTGGCGTAATGTCCAGTCTTCTGGCACTTGTAGCAAGTAATGTGGCTTAGATCTTTCTTGGCGGGTGTTGCTGGGTTGGAACGATTCTGGCCATTGCTTCCTCCATTACCATTCCCATTCCCATTCTTAGGGCCACTATGGTTGTGCGAACTTCCTCCACTGTGATTGTGACCTCCATAGTTATGCTGAAAGGGTCCTCCCGAGTTCGGGGTAAAACGGGGTCTCTGCTGAGCTCCAGAATTATACTTCCCTTGTCCATACTTCCTCTTGCGGTTGTCAATCTGCTGCTGCTTCCCTTCAATCATGAGAGCTCTATCTACCAACTGTTGGTAGTTATTAAAGGTTGCTACCATCAACTGCATGCTCATCTCATCATTCAGTCCTTCCAGAAACTTCTCCTGTTTAGTTGCATCCGTAGCAACGTCATCTGGGGCATAACGTGCTAGCTTGCTAAAGTCATCCACATACTGGCCAACGGTGCGTCCTCCTTGGCGTAAGTTGCGAAACTCACGCTTCTTCATGGCCACAGCTCCTGTTGATACATGGGCAGTGCGAAAAGCCTGCTAGAACTGGTCCCATGTGACAATGTCGATGGGATAGGTGACAGTGTAATTCTCCCACCATGCTGCTGCGGGTCCATCAAGCTAATGTGAGGCAAAAAGCACTCTTTCCGCATCTATGCATCCTGCAGTGGTCAACTACCTTCCAATCTTGCGGAGCCAATCATCTGCAACTATCGGCTCGGTGCTACTGGAGAACACCGGCGGATTCAGCCTTAGAAAATGGGCTAAGTGATCAACAAGTGGTGGTGGGTTGTTGTTGTTGTTCCCCTGATTCTGATTCTGGACTAGTATCTGCATCAATGCATTCTGCTGCTGGATCAACTGAGTGAGCTCCGATGGGAAAGCAAATCCATTGTCGCGTCTCGGAGGCATCTGATGGATTTAGAAAAGATGAGAAAATAGAGTAGAATGGGGTCTAGGGGGAAACACTACCCATATGCACATGAGACAACACAATCATATCACTCAATCAATCAAGCAAGGGCATACAATCGGTCTAGAACTATCATTACAAAAGTGCTCGGACTATACTGTATACATGGTGGAATACTACTACTGTTTTGGTGGTCGACTAGAAAAATTGATCGGTAGAAGACTCCATAATATCCGCTCCAGCTTCATCAACAAAGTCATCATCGCTATTGTCGGGGTCCGAGTCAGTGTCGTCGATGATGATGTAGTTCTCCGGGCAAGTGGAATCGTCATCTTCTCCTGGCGCGGGGTCTCCCATGAAGACTCCTAGCTTCCTTGTTAGGTCGTCATTCTTCTCCACTAGTACGACGATTTCCTCCTCATAATCTTCGCGAGTTGCCTTGAGTTCTTCTTCAAGCTCGGTGATCCTTATCATTGCCTTCTTCAGATCTATCATGCCTGCACACATCTGGTTCTCCTGGCGACGTATGTGCTGGTTTAACTCCTGGATGAAAGCGGCAATTGATCTATCCTTCCTGGTGCTAATCATCTCCCATTGCTCATCTCGGCGCCCACAAATCTGATAGATAGTATCCTTGAGATCCTTGTGGTAAACTTCTCCAATGCGTCCCATGGTGATGTGGGCTGCCATACTCTTTCCTAGAATCCAGGTTGGTGCATCAAAGGAAAACTCTATGGGCTCAGTGACTGGCGTAAATGTCCTTCCTGAACTTGAACTTGAATCATCCAGCGCTCCTCTTCTGGTAAAGTGGCGTTGTAAGTCCCGGTGAAGCTTGGTATTCCGATGTTCAGGTACCTAGTGACTTCCTTCAAGTGGCGTCCAAAAGGTGTGTCTTCATCCGGTTGAGCAAACTTGTTCCTTGCATCCGCCATCCTAAAGAGTAGAAAATGGAGAGGAGTCAGAAATGAGAAGAGAGTAGTGATCTAGGGCTTTAGCTTAGTGGTCATGTCCTACAGTCAGCGTGTGCTCTGATACCATATTGTAGTGACTAGACCTTAGACAGTCTGATCTCTGTGCATCAGTGTCATCCCTGGATCGGTAATGCTGACACACACAGTACTTGCGGATTTATAACAGAGTAGCAATCACACACTTATTACATCGAATGTCTCAACAGAGAACTTATTACAAATAATTATGGCTTAAGGCCATCTAATACGATAACAACGGAAGGCTTGGAAGATAAAGTGAGTCCATCAACTCCAACGGCATCACTAAGTGAAAGACAACGACCTATGGCTCCTTACTCGTTGTCTGAAAAGTCTGCAACATGATATATTGCAGCCCGAAATGGGTCAGCACATGGAATATGCTAGCAATGTAACACAAGAGAGTAATGAACAGAATAATGCTATCACTACATGCATATATGGCTGGTGGAGGCTGTATGGTTAATATGTTTTGTGGAAAGCCAATTTTTCCCTACAACAAAGGAATAAACTTTATTTAACTATCATGGTGGTTGTTAAACATTGAGAAGGTTCACCCAACTCAATCCCAATTAAGCATCATCATTAAACCCAATCAAATTATATTAAGAGTGATGAGATCCACATGATAATCCAAGAACTAGATACTCAAGATGTCCATAACCGGGGACATGGCTAACCATGATTAGTTTGTACACTCTGCAGAGGTTTGTGCACTTTTCCCCACAAGACTCTATCTCCTCTGTTGGATTTCTCGCACTACATAATGTTTGAGAAACGGATGACCGAGACACGGTCTTTCCGAAGAGATCCCCTTAACCGATAGATAGGCCTGTACACCTACAATCCCCTACATCTGCTAGCCCATCATGGAAAGGTTTCCCATAACTTACTCAACTATGCCAGAGCCCATAATGGCATGTGCCCACACACGGAAGTTTCTAGCATGAATAATCTTATGATCCCTTTGAGCCTGGGTGGCAGTCCATAGGAGAATCACACGGTACCCCGGGGTTTCCAAAAGTACAGGCAACACTGGGTTCCTCAGGTGCCTCAATCCACCCAGATGTGCATTAAAGTTGCCACCTTAAGTTAACCATTAATTAAAAATACTCACATCTGTCATGAATACACTCAAACCCAAAACACTTCTACGAGCATAGCATATCAATATATGCAACGTAGAAGTAACTCCCAAAGGTTTGGTAATAAACAGGACAATATGTACTACCTCATCTACTTGCCAAAACCCACATATTAAATAGATCCTAATCATGCAATTGTTTGAGGATTGATCTAATGCAATAAAACTGGGTAGTGAAGAGGTATGATCAAAGTGTTACTTGCCTTGCTGATGATTCGCGAAACCTAGAGACTCGTAGTAGCACGCTTCGCACTCCGGGTACTCTATCACAAACAAACAAGCATACAATAAGCAATCAAACAAAAATGCATGGGTAAAACTCAAATAAGAAGATTTAACCAGAAAGTTCAACTTAAGAACTCCGGTTTGCAAAAAGAATCAAATCAAATGAAGCAACAAAACTCAAACTGCGAAAGAAATAAGCTTCGATTACTAATCTAGACTAAAGTCAAATTTTACAGTAGCAAAAACTTGTTTAAGTTGATTAAACAGAAAGAGGGCTACGAGACGAAACTCTAGGCGCTTGAATCGTCTGATTCTGGTAAACGAGCGAAAATATAAAGTAAAACGAAAATCGGATCAGAAATTGCGATCGAAAATAATCATGAAAAATCCGAGAAAAAGAAAAACTGACGAACAGGCTAACGAACGGACGTTCGCTGTTTGTGGCTAAACGGTGAAAATCATTCGTTAAAACGAATGAATGAACGGGCGTTCACTAAATAAATAAACCGATGGAAAACCAATCTAAAAAAATTTAAACCGGAATTTTTTAAAAAACCGGATCTAGATCTAGGGTTTACCGAAATAAACCGAAGAAAAAAAACGATGGCGGTGGTCAACTCTGGCGGCAGCGGCGCAGGGCTCGAGGCGCGGCTAGGGTTCAGCAACGGCTAGGGTGGGCTGGGGCTCGCGGGTCACGGGCTTATAAAGCTTGGGGCGAAGCGGAGTCCGTGTCGCCCGCGGCGGCCCAAGTCGGTTCGACCTCTTTTTTTAAAAAATAAATCCACATAGAAAAACAATGAATATAAATACTAAACGGACCCCAAAAATCCTGAAATAAATTTTCCCTGTCCTCTAAAAATCTACCGGACAAGGTGAACATTTATTTGGGACTCTAGTGCTATTTTTAAAAACGCATATTTTTCCTAATTCAAATAAAATAGCGATAAAACCCCGAATAAAAAATCATATTTTATTTTAATATTAAATCTCCAATATTTCTTTATTTTGATGAAGTCATTTTATCCTCTCTCTTTTTTATAAAAGAAATATTTGAGGAGAAAATAATTAAAATCAAACGATCCTCTTTTTCAAAATTCGAGTAAACTCAAATATGAAAATAACAAAATTCCCAACTCTCTCCGTGGGTCCTTGAGTTGCGCAAAATTTATAGGATCAAGCAAAAATGCAATAAAAATTGATATGCAAAGATGATCTAATGCATAACATTCCAAATTGAAATTTTTGGGATGTTACAAAGTACCACTATTTTTTTGGTGTTTCGTGTTCCATATCCATAACTAAGGATAGTGAACAACTTAGAAGAAAAAATAAAAACTACTTAGTGATAAAGCAAACAAGAACACACGAGAATATTCACCCCACGCTATAACTCCTTGGCAACGGCGCCATAAAAAGGTCTTGATAACCCACACATATAGGGGACCGTTTGTAGCCTTATCGATAAATAAGAGTGTCGAACCCAACAAGGAGCTAAAGGTAGAACAAATATTCCCTCAAGTTCTATCGACCACCGATACAACTCTACGCACGCTTGACGTTTGCTTTACCAGAAACAAGTATGAAACTATTTTGCAAGGATAAAACTACGAGTACTTTGCGAGAATAAAACTATGGATAAATTGCAAGGTAATAAAAGTGGAAAGCTTTTGTCAATAAGAAAGTCATTTGTCCCTAGGCAATCAATAACAAGTACCGGTAATCATTCTCGCAACTTTAAATGAGGGAGAGGCATGAGCTAACATACTTTCTCTACTTGGATCATATGCACTTATGATTGGAACTCTAGCAAGCATCCGCAACTACTAAAGATCATTAAGGTCGTGAAACCCAACCATAGCATTAAGTATCAAGTCCTCTTTATTCCCATACGTCATACCCCACCTACTCGGGTTTAAGTTTGTGTCGCTCTCGCAACCCACCGTAAGCGAACCATGAACATATTGCAACACCCTAGTGCGAGGCCCCCTCACGTTTGCGAGAGAACAAAGGGCACGATAGGACAGCACCATAAATAAAATATACAATCATACCAACCAAGATCACGATTAACCCACATGACAAAGCGGATCTACTCAAACATCATAGGATAACCATAGATCATTGGGAAATAATATATGGAGTTGAGGACCATGTTTAAGTAGACATTACAGCGGGGAGAAGAGGTGTTACACCGCTGCATAGAGGGGGAGAAAGTTGGTGTTGATGGTAGCAAGATTGTTGATGTAGATCGCCGTCCCGATCGTTGCCCCGGTGGCACTCCGACGCCACCAGAAGTGAGGGGGAGAGAGCCCCCTCCTCCTTCTACTTCCTTAGCCTCCTCCCTAGGCGGGAGAAGGTTTTTCCCTCTAGTCCTTGGTCTCCATGGCATGGGAGGGGCAAGAGCCCCTCCGAGATTGGATCTCCCTCTCTGTTCTCTTCTGTTTCGCGTTTTCCAGATTTGGCCGAAAACCGTTTCTTATATTCTCGGAGATCCGTAACTCCGATTGCTCTAAGATTTTAACACGATTTTTTTCTTCAGATATAAGCTTCATTGCACCCGAAGTAGAGGTCCAACCGACGTAAGAGGTGGGCACAACCCACCACCGCGCGTCAGGGGCCTCTGGCGCGCCCTGGTGTCTTGTGCCCTGTGTGGGCCTCCATTTACGGTGATTCCAACTCCCAAAAATCACATATATTCCAAAATAATTCTCCGTAAAATTTTATTGCATTTGGACTTCGTTTGATATGGATACTGTGTGATACAAAGAACATGCAGAAAATAGGAACTGGCACTTGGCACTGGATCAATAGGTTAGTCCGATAAATCATATAAAAAGTTGCCAAAAGTATGTGAAAGTTGAATAATATTGGCATGAAACAATCAAAAATTATAGATACGACGGAGACGTATCATTAGGAAACATAACCATCTTTGATTATCGAGATAGTCAAGTAGAGGCATACTAGGGACACTCTGTTTTGTCTATGTATTCACACATGTACTTAGTTTCCAGTTAATACAACTCTAGCATGAATAATAAACATTTATCATGAGATAAGGAAATATAAATAACAACTTTATTATTGCCTCTAGGGCATATTTCCTTCAGTCTCCCACTTACACTAGAGTTAATAATCTAGATTACATAGTAATGATTCTAACACCCATGGAGTCTTGGTGCTGATCATGTTTTGCTCATGGAAGAGGCTTTGTCAACGAGCCTGCAACATTCAGATCTGTATGTATTTTGCAAATCTCTATGTCTCCCTCCTTGACTTCATCGCGGATGGAATTGAAGCGTCTCTTGATGTGTTTGGTTCTCTTGTGAAATCTGGATTCCTTCACCAAGGCAATTGCTCCAGTATTGTCACAAAAGATTTTCATTAGACCCGATGCACTAGGTATTACACCTAGATCGGATATGAACTCCTTCATCCAGACTCCTTCATTTGCTGCTTCCGAAGAAGCTATGTACTCCACTTCACATGTAGATCCAGCCACGACGCTCTGCTTGGAATTGCACCAACTTACAACTCCACCATTCAATATAAATACGTATCAGGTTTGTGACTTAGAGTCATCTGGATTAGTGTCAAAGCTTGCATCAACATAACCATTTACGACAAGCTCTTTGTCACCTCCATAAACGAGAAACATATCCTTAGTCCTTTTTAGGTATTTCAGGATGTTCTTGACCGTTGTCCAGTGATCCACTCCTGAATTACTTTGGTACCTCCCTGCTAAACTTATAGCAAGGCACACATTAGGTATGGTACACAACATTCCATACATGATAGAACCTATGGCTGAGGCATAGGGAACAACTTTCATTTTCTCTCTATCTTCTGCAGTGGTCGGCCGGGCATTGAGTCTAACTCAACTTCACACCTTGTAACACAGGCAAGAACCCTTTCTTTGACTAATCCATTTCGAACTTCTTCAAAACTTTATCAAGGTATGTGCTTTGTGAAAGTCCAATTAATTGTCTTGATCTATCTCTATAGATTTTGATGCCCAATATGTAAGCAGCTTCACCGAGGTCTTTCATTGAAAAATTCTTATTCAAGTATCCTTTTATGCTATCCAGAAATTATGTATTATTTCCAATCAACAATATGTCATCCACATATAATATTAGAAATGCTACATAGCTCCCACTCACTTTCTTGTAAATATAGGCTTCTCCAAAAGTCTGTATAAAATCATATGCTTTGATCACACTATCAAAGCGTATATTCCAACTCCAAGATGCTTGAACCGGTCCATAAATGGATCGCTGGAGCTTGCACACTTTGTTAGCACCTTTAGGATCGACAAAACCTTTTGGTTGCATCATATACAACTCTTTAAGAAATCCATTAAGGAATGCAGTTTTGACATCCATTTGCTAAATTTCATAATCATAAAATGCGACAATTGCTAACTTGATTCAGACAGACTTAAGCATCGCTACGGCTGAGAAGGTCTCATCGTAGTCAACTCCTTGAACTTGTCGAAAACCTTCTGCAACAAGTCGAGCTTTGTATACAGTAACATTACCGTCAGCGTCAGTCTTCTTCTTGAAGTTCTATTAATTCTCTATGGCTTGCCGATCATCGGGCAAGTCAACCAAAGTCCACACTTTGTGTTGGGGAACATAGTAATAATTCAAAAAAAACCTACGTGTCACCACGATCAATCTAGGAGATGCTAGCAACGAGTGAGAGGGAGTGCATCTTCATACCCTTGAAGATCTCTAAGCGGAAGCGTTACAAGAACGCGGGTTAGGGAGTCATACTCGCAGCGATTCAAATCGCGGAAGATCCGATCCAAGCGCCGAATGGACGGCGCCTCCGCGTTCAACACGCGTACAGCCCGGGGACGTCTCCTCCTTCTTGATCCAGCAAGGGGAGGGGAGAAGTTGAGGGAGAACTCCGGCAGCACAACGGCGTGGTGGCGTGGGAGCTCGTGGTTCTCTGGCAGAGCTTCGCTAAGCACTACGGAGGAGATGTTGGAGGAGGGAGGGGCTGCGCCAGGGAAGGGGTTGCGGCCGCCCTCTCTCTCCCTCACTATATACAGGGAGAAGGGGGTGGAGGAGGCGCCCTAGGGTTCCCTATGGGAGGGGCGGCGGCCATAGGGGAAACCCTAGGTGGGTTTGGGCGCCCCACCCCTATGAAACTTGCCCCCCAAGCAGGGAGGGGCGGATGCCCTAGGGGAGGTGCCCCCACCACTCCAGGTTACGTGAGAGGGGGTGGGAGGGGCGCACAGACCCTTAGTGGGATGGTGTGTCCCCTCCCCTTGGCCCATAAGGCCCCCCAACGCTTCCCGGGGCCTCCGAAACACCTTTCGGTCACGCTGGTCGTCACCCGGTACTCCCAGAACAATTCCGGACTCCAATACCCTTCGTCCAATATATCGATCTTCACCTCCGGACCATTCCGGAGTTCCTCGTCACGTCCGGGATCTCATCCGGGACTACGAACAACCTTCGATAACAACATACTATTCCCATTGCAACTCTAGCGTCACCGAACCTTAAGTGTGTAGACCCTACGGGTTTGGGAACCATGCAGACATGACCGAGAAACCTCTTCGGCCAATAACCAATAGCAGGATCTGGATACCCATATTGGCTCCCACATGTTCCACGATGATCTCATCGGATGAACCACGATGTCGGGGATTCAATCAATCCCGTATACAATTCCCTTTGTCCATCGGTATGTTACTTGCCCAAGATTAAGTCATCGGTATCCCCATACCTTGTTCAATCTCGTTACCGGCAAGTCTCTTTACTCGTTCCATAATGCATGATCCCATGTCTAACTCCTTAGTCACATTGAGCTCATTATGATGATGCATTACCGAGTGGGCCCAGAGATACCTCTCTGTCATACGGAGTGACAAATCCCAGTCTCGATTCATGCCAACCCAACAGACACGTTCAGAGATACCTGTAGTACACCTTTATAGCCACCCAGTTACGTTGTGACGTTTGATACACCCAAAGCACTCCTATGGTATCCGGGAGTTACACAATCTCATGGTCTAAGGAAACGATACTTGACATTAGAAAAGCTCTACAAACGAACTACATGATCTTTTGCTATGCTTAGGATTAGGTCTTGTCCATCACATCATTCTCCTAATGATGTGATCCCGTTATCAACGACATCCAATGTCTATGGTTAGGAAACCACAACCATTTATTGATCAACGAGCTATTCAACTGAGGCTCACAAGGGACATGTTCTGATCTTTACGGTTTCTGGTTAATACAATTATAGCATGGACAATAGACAATTATCATGAACAAGGAAATATAATATAATAACCATTTTATTATTGGCTCTAGGGCATATTTTCAATAATTTGTTCTCATACATGGATCCCATCTCATATTTCATGGCCATCTGGGCTCATCATCACTTCCTCATAGTTCATAGGTTCGTCATGGTCTAGTACATGACTTCCAGAACAGGATTACCGTACCACCCTGGTGCGGGTCATATTCTGGTTGACCAACGAGGTTCGGTAGTAACTTGATCTGAAGTTTCATGATCATCATCATTAGCTTCCTCACTAATTGGTGTAGGAATCACTGGAACTGATTTTTGTGATGAACTACTTTCAAATTCGGGAGAAGGTGCAATTACCTCATCAAGTTCTACTTTCCTCCCACTCACTTCTTTCGAGAGAAACTCCTTCTCTAGAAAGGATCCATTCTTAGCAACGAATATCTTGCCTTCGGATCTATGATAGAAGGTGTACCCAACACTTTCCTCTGGGTATCCTATGAAGACGCATTTCTCCGAATTGGTCTCGAGCTTATCAGGTTGAAGCTTTTTCACATAAGCATTGCAGCCCCAAACTTTAAGAAACAACAACTTATGTTTCTTGCCAAACTACAGTTCATATGGTGTTGTCTCAATGGATTTAGATGGTGCCCTATTTAACATGAATGCAACCGTCTCTAAAGCATAGCCATAAAACGGTAGTGGTAAATCGGTAAGAGACATCATAGACCGCACCATATCTAATAAAGTATGGTTACAGCGTTCGTACACACCATTACACTATGGTGTTCCAGGTGACATGAGTTGCGAACCTATTCCACATTGTTTCAAATGAAGACCAAACTCATAACTCAAATATTCGCCTCCACGATCAGATCGTAGAAACTTTATTTTCTTGTTATGATGATTTTCCACTTCACTATGAAATTCTTTGAACTTTTCAAATGTTTCAGACTTATGCTTCATTGAGTAGATATACCCATATCTGCTCAAATCATCTGTGAAGCTCAGAAAATAATGATACCCGCGAGCCTCAATACTCATCGGACAACATACATCAATATGTATTATTTCCAATAAGTCAGTGGCTCCCTCCATTCTTCCGGAGAATGGAGTCTTAGTCATCTTGCCCATGAGGCATGGTTCGCAAGAGTCAAGTGATTCATAATCAAGTGATTCCAAAAGCCCATTAGCATGGAGTTTCTTCATGCGCTTTACACCAATATGACCTAAACGGCAGTGCCACAAATAAGTTGCACTATCATTATTAACTTTGCATCTTTTGGCTTCAATATTATGAATATGTGTATCACTATGATCGAGATTCAACAAAAATAGACCACTCATTAAGGCTGCATGACCATAAAAGATATTGCTCATATAAATAGAACAACCATTATTCTCTGATTTAAACGAATAACCGTCTCCCATTAAACAAGATCTAGATATAATGTTCATGCTCAATGCTGGCACCAAATAACAATTATTCAGGTCTAAAACTAATCCCAAAGGTAGATGTAGTGGTAGCATCCCGACGGTGATCACATCGACCTTGGAACCATTTTCGATGTGCATCGTCACCTCGTCCTTAGCCAATCTTCTTTTAATCCGTAGCCCCTGTTTTGAGTTGCAAATATGAGTAACAGAACCAGTATCAAATACCCAGGCGCTACTACGAGCATTAGTAAGGTACACATCAATAACATGTATATCAAATATACCTTTCACTTTGCCATCCTTCTTATCCTCCAAATACTTGGGGCAGTTCCGCTTCCAGTGACCCATCCCTTTGCAGTAGAAGCACTCAGTTTCAGGCTTAGGTCCAGACATGGGTTTCTTCCCTTGAGCAGCAACTTGCTTGCTGTTCTTCTTGAAGTTCCCCTTCTTCCCTTTTCCCTTTTTCTTGAAACTATTGGTCTTGTTAACTATCAACACTTGATGCTCCTTCTTGATTTCTACCTCCGCAACCTTTAGCATTACGAAGAGCTCGGGAATTGTCTTTTCCATCCCTTGCATATTATAGTTCATCATGAAGCCTTTATAGCTTAGTGGCAGTGATTGAAGAACTCTTTCAATGACACTATCATCAGGAAGATTAACTCCCAGTTGAGTCAAGTGGTTATGGTACCCAGACATTATGAGTATGTGTTCACTGACAGAACTATTCTCCTCCATCTTGCTGTTGGTGAACGTAGTAATTTCAAAAAATTTCCTACGCACACGCAAGATCATGGTGATGCACCAGCAACGAGAGGGGAGAGTGTGATCTACGTACCCTTGTAGACCGACAACAGAAGCGTTAGCACAACGTGGTTGATGTAGTCGTACGTCTTCATGGCCCGACCGATCAAGCACCGAAACTACGGCACCTCTGAGTTCTAGCACACGTTCAGCTCGATGACGATCCCCGGACTCCGATCCAGCAAAGTGTCAGGGAAGAGTTCCGTCAGCATGACGGCGTGGTGACGATCTTGATGTACTACCATCGCAGGGCTTCGCCTAAGCACCGCTACGATATTATCGAGGACTATGGTGGAAGGGGGCACCGCACACGGCTAAGAATATGATCACGTGGATCAACTTGTGTCTCTAGGGGTGCCCCCTGCCTCCGTATATAAAGGATCAAGGGGGGGGGGTGCGGCCAGCCAGGAGGAGGGCGCTAGGAGGAGTCCTACTCCCACCGGGAGTAGGATTCCCCCCTTTCCTAGTTGGAATAGGATTCGGGAGGGGAAAGAGGAGAGAGAGAAGGAAGGGGGGGGGGGCGCCGCCCCCTCTCCTTGTCCTATTCGGACTAGGGGGGGGAGGGGCGTGCGGCCCAGCCCTGGCCACCTCTCCTCTCTTCCACTAAAGCCCACTAAGGCCCATATACCTCCCGGGGGGTTCCGGTAACCTCCCGGTACTCCGGTAAAATCCCGATTTCACCCGGAACACTTCCGATATCCAAATATAGGCTTCCAATATATCAATCTTTATGTCTCGACCATTTCGAGACTCCTCGTCATGTCCGTGATCACATCCGGGACTCCGAACAAACTTCGGTACATCAAAATGCATAAGCTCATAATATAACTGTCATCGAAACCTTAAGCGTGCGGACCCTACGGGTTCGAGAACAATGTAGACATGACCGAGACATGTCTCCGGTCAATAACCAATAGCGGAACCTGGATGCTCATATTGGCTCCGACATATTCTACGAAAATCTTTTATCGGTCAGACCGCATAACAACATACGTTGTTCCCTTTGTCATCGGTATGTTACTTGCCCGAGATTCGATCGTCGGTATCTCAATACCTAGTTCAATCTCGTTACGGCAAGTCTCTTTACTCGTTCCGTAATACATCATCTCACAACTAAATCATTAGTTGTAATGCTTGCAAGGCTTATGTGATGTGCATTACCGGGAGGGCCCAGAGATACCTCTCCGACAATCGGAGTGACAAATCCTAATCTCGAAATACGCCAATCCAACATGTACCTTTGGAGACACCTGTAGAGCACCTTTATAATCACCCAGTTATGTTGTGACGTTTGGTAGCACACAAAGTGTTCCTCCGGCAAACGGGAGTTGCATAATCTCATAGTCATAGGAACATGTATAAGTCATGAAGAAAGCAATAGCAACATACTAAATGATCGGGTGCTAAGCTAATGGAATGGGTCATGTCAATCAGATCATTCACCTAATGATGTGATCCCGTTAATCAAATAACAACTCTTTGTCCATGGTTAGGAAACATAACCATCTTTGATTAACGAGCTAGTCAAGTAGAGGCATACTCGTGACACTCTATTTGTCTATGTATTCACACATGTATTATGTTTCCAGTTAATACAATTCTAGCATGAATAATAAACATTTATCATGATATAAGGAAATAAATAATAACTTTATTATTGCCTCTAGGGCATATTTCCTTCAGTCTCCCACTTGCACTAGAGTCAATAATCTAGATTACACAGTAATGATTCTAACACCCATGGAGCCTTGGTGCTGATCATGTTTTGCTCGTGGAAGAGGCTTAGTCAACGGGTCTGCTACATTCATATCCGTATGTATCTTGCAAATCTCTATGTCTCCCACCTGGACTAGATCCCGGATGGAATTGAATCGTCTCTTGAAGTGCTTGGTTCTCTTGTGAAATCTGGATTCCTTTGCCAAGGCAATTGCACCAGTATTGTCACAAAAGATTTTCATTGGACCCGATGCACTAGGTATGACACCTAGATCGGATATGAACTCCTTCATCCAGACTCCTTCATTTGCTGCTTCCGAAGCAGCTATGTATTCCGCTTCACATGTAGATCCAGCCACGACGCTTTGTTTAGAACTGCACCAACTGACAGCTCCACCGTTTAATGTAAACACGTATCCGGTTTGCGATTTAGAATCATCCGGATCAGTGTCAAAGCTTGCATCAACGTAACCATTTATGATTAGCTCTTTGTCACCTCCATAAACAAGAAGCATATCCTTAGTCCTTTTCAGGTATTTCAGGATGTTCTTGACCGTTGTCCAGTGATCCACTCCTGGATTACTTTGGTACCTCCCTGCTAGACTTATAGCAAGGCACACATCAGGTCTGGTACACAGCATTGCATACATGATAAAGCCTATGGCTGAACCATAGGGAACATCTTTCATTTTCTCTCTATCTTCTGCAGTGGTCGGGCATTGAGTCTGACTCAACTTCACACCTTGTAACACAGGCAAGAACCCTTTCTTTGCTTGATCCATTTTGAACTTCTTCAAAACTTTGTCAAGGTATGTGCTTTGTGAAAGTCCAATTAAGCGTCTCGATCTATCTCTATAGATCTTAATGCCTAATATGTAAGCAGCTTCACCGAGGTCTTTCATTGAGAAACTCTTATTCAAGTATCCCTTTATGCTATCCAGAAATTCTATATCATTTCCAATTAGTAATATGTCATCCACATATAATATCAGAAATGCAATAGAGCTCCCACTCACTTTCTTGTAAATACAGGCTTCTCCAAAAGTCTGTATAAAATCAAATGCTTTGATCACACTATCAAAGCATTTATTCCAACTCCGAGAGGCTTGCACCAGTCCATAAATGGATCGCTGGAGCTTGCACACTTTGTTAGCTCTCTTTAGATCGACAAAACCTTCTGGTTGCATCATATACAACTCTTCTTCTAGAAACCCATTCAGGAATGCAGTTTTGACATCCATCTGCCAAATTTCATAATCATAAAATGCGGCAATTGCTAACATGATTCGGACAGACTTAAGCATCGCTACGGGTGAGAAGGTCTCATCGTAGTCAATCCCTTGAACTTGCCGAAAACCTTTTGCGACAAGTCAAGCTTTGTAGACAGTAATATTACCGTCAGCGTCAGTCTTCTTCTTGAAGATCCATTTATTCTCAATTGCTTGCCGATCATTGGGCAAGTCAACCAAAGTCCATACTTTGTTCTCATACATGGATCCCATCTCAGATTTCATGGCTTCAAGCCATTTTGCGGAATCTGGGCTCACCATCGCTTCTTCATAGTTCGTAGGTTCATCATGATCTAGTAGCATGACTTCCAGAACAGGATTACCGTACCACTCTGGCGCGGATCTCACTCTGGTTGATCTACGAGGTTCAGTAGTATCTTGTTATGAAGTTTCATGATCATTATCATTAGCTTCCTCACTAATTGGTGTAAGTGTCACAGAAACAGGTTTCTGTGATGTACTACATTCCAATAAGGGAGTAGGTACAGTTACCTCGTCAAGTTCTACTTTCCTCCCACTCACTTCTTTCGAGAGAAACTCCTTCTCTAGAAAGTTTCCGAATTTAGCAACAAAAGTCTTGCCTTTGTATCTGTGATAGAAGGTGTATCCAATAGTTTCCTTTGGATATCCTATGAAGACACATTTTTCCGATTTGGGTTCGAGCTTATCAGGTTGAAGCTTTTTCACATAAGCATCGCAGCCCCAAACTTTCAGAAACGACAACTTTGGTTTCTTGCCAAACCACAGTTCATAAGGCGTCGTCTCAACGGATTTTGATGGTGCCCTATTTAATGTGAATGCGGCCGTCTCTAGAGCATATCCCCAAAATGATAGCGGTAAATCAGTAAGAGACATCATAGATCGCACCATATCTAGTAAAGTACGATTACGACGTTCGGACACACCATTACGCTATGGTGTTCCGGGTGGCGTGAGTTGCGAAACTATTCCACATTGTTTCAAATGTACACCAAACTCGTAACTCAAATATTCTCCTCCACGATCAGATCGTAGGAATTTTATTTTCTTGTTACGATGATTTTAAACTTCACTCTGAAATTCTTTGAACTTTTCAAACATTTCAGACTTGTGTTTCATTAAGTAGATATACCCATATCTGCTTAAGTCATCTGTGAAGGTGAGAAAATAACGATATCCGCCACGAGCCTCAACATTCATCGGACCACATACATCTGTATGTATGATTTCCAACAAATCTGTTGCTCTCTCCATAGTACCGGAGAATGGTGTTTTTGTCATCTTACCCATAAGGCATGGTTCGCAAGTACCAAGTGATTCATAATCAAGTGGTTCCAAAAGCCCATCAGTATGGAGTTTCTTCATGCGCTTTATACCGATATGACCTAAACGGCAGTGCCACAATTAAGTTGCACTATCATTATCAACTCTGCATCTTTTGGTTTCAACACTATGAATATGTTTGTCACTACTATCGAGATTTAATAAGAATAGACCACTCTTTAAGGGTGCATGACCATAAAAGATATTACTCATGTAAATAGAACAACCATTATTCTCTGATTTAAATGAATAACCGTCTCGCATCAAACAAGATCCAAATATAATGTTCATGCTTAACGCTGGCACCAAATAACATTTATTTAGGTCTAATATTAATCCCGAAGGTAGATGTAGAGGTAGCGTGCCAACTGCGATCACATCGACTTTGGAACCATTTCCCACACGCATCGTCACCTCGTCCTTAGCCAATCTACGCTTAATCCATAGTCCCTGTTTCGAGTTGCAAATATTAGCAACAGAACCAGTATCAAATACCCAGGTGCTACTGCGAGCATTAGTAAGGTACACATCAATAACATGTATATCACATATACCTTTGTTCACCTTGCCATCCTTCTTATCCGCCAAATACTTGGGGTAGTTCCGCTTCCAGTGACCAGTCTGCTTGCAGTAGAAGCACTCAGTTTCAGGCTTAGGTCCAGGTTTGGGTTTCTTCTCTTGAGTAGCAACTTGCTTGCTGTTCTTTTTGAGGTTCCCCTTCTTCTTCCCTTTGCCCTTTTTTCTTGAAACTAGTGGTCTTGTTGACCATCAACACTTGATGCTCCTTCTAGATTTCTACCTCCGCAGCTTTCAGCATTGCGAAGAGCTCGAGAATAGTCTTATTCATCCCTTGCATATTATAGTTCATCACGAAGCTCTTGTAGCTAGGTGGCAGTGATTGGAGAATTCTGTCAATGACGCAATCATCTGGAAGATTAACTCCCAATTGAATCAAGTGATTATTATACCAAGACATTTTGAGTATATGCTCACTGACAGAACTGTTCTCCTCCATCTTGCAGCTGTAGAACTTATTGGAGACTTCATATATCTCAATCCGGGCATTTGCTTGAAATATTAACTTCAACTCCTGGAACATCTCATATGCTCCATGACATTCAAAACATCGTTGAAGTCCCGATTCTAAGCCGTAAAGCATGGCACACTGAACTATCGAGTAGTCATAAGCTTTGCTCTACCAGACATTCATAACATCTGGTATTGCTCCAGCAGCAGGCCTGGCACCCAGCGGTGCTTCCAGGACGTAATTCTTCTGTGCAGCAATGAGGATAATCCTCAAGTTATGGACCCAGTCCGTGTAATTGCTACCATCATCTTTCAACTTTGCTTTCTCAAGGAACGCATTAAAATTCAACGGAACAACAACACGGGCCATCTATCTACAATCAAACATAAATAAGCAAGATACTATCAGGTACTAAGTTCATGATAAATTTAGGTTCAATTAATCATATTACTTAAAGAACTCCCACTTAGATAGACATCCCTCTAATCCTCTAAGTGATTACGTGATCCAAATCAACTAAACCATGTCCGATCATCACGTGAGATGGAGTAGTTTCATTGGTGAACATCACTATGTTGATCATATCTACTATATGATTCACGCTCGATCTTTCGGTCTCCGTGTTCCGAGGCCATATCTGTATATGCTTGGCTCGTCAAGTATAACCCGAGTATTCCGCGTGTGCAACTGTTTTGCACCCGTTGTATTTGAACGTAGAGCCTATCACACCCGATCATCACGTGGTGTCTCAGCACGAAGAACTTTCGCAACGGTGCATACTCAGGGAGAACACTTCTTGATAATTAGTGAGAGATCATCTTATAATGCTACCGTCAATCAAACCAAGATAAGATGCATAAAAGATAAACATCACATGCAATCAATATAAGTGATATGATATGGCCATCATCATCTTGTGCTTGCGACCTCCATCTTCAAAGCACTGTCGTGATCACCATCGTCACCGGCGCGACACCTTGATATCCATCGTAGCATCGTTGTCGTCTCGCCAATCTTATGCTTCCACAACTATCGCTACCACTTAGTGATAAGGTAAAGCATTACAGCGTGATTGCATTGCATACAATAAAGCGACAACCATATGGCTCCTGCCAGTTGCCGATAACTCGGTTACAAAACATGATCATCTCATACAATAAAATTTAGCATCATGTCTTGACCATATCACATCACAACATGCCCTGCAAAAACAAGTTAGACGTCCTCTACTTTGTTGTTGCAAGTTTTACGTGGCTGCTACGGGCTTAAGCAAGAACCAATCTTACCTACGCATCAAAACCACAACGATAGTTTGTCAAGTTGGTGCTATTTTAACCTTTGCAAGGACCGGGCGTAGCCACGCTCGGTTCAACTAAAGTTGGAGAAACTGTCACCCGCTAGCCACCTTTGTGCAAAGCACGTTGGGAGAACCGGTCTCGCGTAAGCGTACGCGTAATGTCGGTCCGGGCCGCTTCGTCCAACAATACCGCTAAACCAAAGTATGACATGCTGGTAAGCAGTATGACTTATATTGCCCACAACTCACTTGTGTTCTACTCGTGCATATAACATCAACACATAAAACCTAGTCTCGGATGCCACTTTTGGTGAACGTAGTAATTTCAAAAAAATTCCTACGCACACGCAAGATCGTGGTGATGCACAACAACGAGAGGGGAGAGTGTGATCTATGTACCCTTGTAGACCGACAACGGAAGCGTTAGCACAACGTGGTTGATGTAGTCGTATGTCTTCACGGCCCGACCGATCAAGCACCGAAACTATGGCACCTCTGAGTTCTAGCACACGTTCAGCTCGATGACGATCCCCGGACTCCGATCCAGCAAAGTGTCGGGGAAGAGTTCCGTCAGCACGACGGCGTGGTGATGATCTTGATGTACTACCGTCGCAGGGCTTCGCCTAAGCACCGCTACAATATTATCGAGGACTATGGTGGAAGGTGGCACCGCACACGGCTAAGAATATGATCACGTGGATCAACTTGTGTCTCTAGGGGTGCCCCCTGCCTCCGTATATAAAGGATCAAGGGGGGGGGGTGCGGCCGGCCAGGAGGAGGGCGCTAGGAGGAGTCCTACTCCCACCGGGAGTAGGATTCCCCCTTTCCTAGTTGGAATAGGATTCAGGAGGGGAAAGAGGAGAGAGAGAAGGAAGGGGGGGGGCGCCGCCCCCTCTCCTTGTCCTATTCGGACTAGGGGGGAGGGGCGCGCGTCCCAGCCCTGGCCACCTCTCCTCTCTTCCACTAGAGCCCACTAAGGCCCATATACCTCCCGGTGGGTTCCGGTAACCTCCCGGTACTCCGGTAAAATCCCGATTTCACCCGGAACACTTCCGATATCCAAATATAGGCTTCCAATATATCAATCTTTATGTCTCGACCATTTCGAGACTCCTTGTCATGTCCGTGATCACATCCGGGACTCCGAACAAACTTTGGTACATCAAAATGCATAAACTCATAATATAACTATCATCGAAACCTTAAGCGTGCAGACCCTACGGGTTTGAGAACAATGTAGACATGACCGAGACATGTCTCCGGTCAATAACGAATAGCGGAACCTGGATGCTCATATTGGCTCCTACATATTCTACGAAGATCTTTTATCGGTCAGACCGCATAACAACATACGTTGTTCCCTTTGTCATCGGTATGTTACTTGCCCAAGATTCGATCGTTGTTATCTCAATACCTAGTTCAATCTCGTTACCGGCAAGTCTCTTTACTCGTTCCATAATACATCATCTCACAACTAACTCATTAGTTGCAATGCTTGCAAGGCTTATGTGATGTGCATTACCGAGAGGGCCCAGAGATACCTCTCCGTTAATCGGAGTGACAAATCCTAATCTCGAAATACGCCAACCCAACATGTAACTTTGGAGACACCTGTAGAGCACCTTTATAATCACCCAGTTATGTTGTGACGTTTGGTAGCACACAAAGTGTTCCTCCGGCAAACGGGAGTTGCATAATCTCATAGTCATAGGAACATGTATAAGTCATGAAGAAAGCAATAGCAACATACTAAATGATCGGGTGCTAAGCTAATGGAATGGGTCATGTCAATCAGATCATTCACCTAATGATGTGATCCCGTTAATCAAATAACAACTCTTTGTCCATGGTTAGGAAACATAACCATCTTTTATTAACGAGCTAGTCAAGTAGAGGCATACTAGTGACACTCTTTTTGTCTATGTATTCACACATGTATTATGTTTCCGGTTAATACAATTCTAGCATGAATAATAAACATTTATCATGATATAAGGAAATAAATAATAACTTTATTATTGCCTCTAGGGCATATTTCCTTCACTTGCAGCTATAGAACTTGTTGGAGACTTCATATCTCTCAACTTGGGCATTTGCTTGAAATATTAACTTCAACTCCTGGAACATCTCATATGCTCCATGATGTTCAAAACGTCTTTGAAGTCCCGATTCTAAGCCGTAAAGCATGGCACACTGAACTATCGAGTAGTCTTTAGCTTTAGTTTGCCAGACGTTCATAACGTCCGGAGTTGCTCCTGCAGTGGGTCTTGCACCTAGCGGTGCTTCTAGGACGTAATTCTTCTATGCATCAATGAGGATAATCCTCAAGTTACGAACCCAGTCCATGTTGTTGCTACCATCATCTTTCAACTTAGCTTTCTCTAGGAACGCATTAAAATTCAAGGGAACGGTAGCACAGGCCATGGATCTACAACAATATAGATATGCAAAAAACTATCAGAACTAAGTTCCTGATAAATTAATGTTCAATTAATCATATTACTTAAGAACTCCCACTTAGATAGACATCCCTCTAGTCATCTAAATGATCACGTGATCCATATCAACTAAACCATGTCCGATCATCACGTGAGATGGAGTAGTTTTTAATGGTGAACATCTCTATGTTGATCGTATCCCTTTCGGTCTCTGTGTTCCGAGGCCATATTTGCATATGCTAGGCTCGTCAAGTTTAGCCTGAGTATTCTGCATGTGCAAAACTGGCTTGCACCCGTTGTATGTGAACATAGAGCTTATCACACCTGATCATCACGTGGTGCCTTGGCACGATGAACTGTAGCAATGGTGCATACTCAGGGAGAACACTTATACCTTGAAATTTTGTGAGCGGTCATCTCATAATGCTACCGCCGTACTAACACTACTGAAGGATGCTGCTAACGTGACACTATGATCAGAGACCCTTCTAAAAAACTGTGTGCGATGCAATAATTGCAAACGGCAGTGTAAAAACCATAAAAAAGGTGCAAAACATTTGCGATGGCGGAGCCATCAAACACGGTTCAGATTTTAGTTGCGTGTGCGATGCAGGGCATACTATTGATCCAGACAAACTATTTGCGATTAGACAGAACAACAGAAATGGGCAGCCATATCAATGTGTGTGCGATATACGGCATACAGTTTGCTCCGATGAACTGTTTGCTATTTGGGAAAGCAACAGAAACAGTCAGCTAGATAAAGGTGTGTGTGATATACGGCATGCGGTTCAGTCGAATGAACAGTTTTCGATTAGGGAAGAGAACATAAATGGTTCAACTTAACAAGATGTGTATGATACGCGGCAAAAAGGCCCGAAGGATAATTTGAGAACAAGTACACAAATGATAGTTTATCATACATGACTTATAAGTTTCACAGAAATCATATTACTTTTTTGGAAAACATTTAATTGCGTTGAATGTATATAGTGCTCCGTCCTATTAGTTGAATTAACCTGGAGGTCCAAGTTTTGGAAACATGTCGTAAAGTAACGGCATAAACCTTCATTCAAGCCAATCGACATGTGTTCAAAAAACAAAAATTATCAAAAAGTAACGAGATAGACCTTCTTCAAGCCAATCACCATGTGTACAAGAAACAAAAAAATGTCAAAAATTACAAAACAAGGACCTCAAGGTTATTCAACTAATATGATGGAGCACTATATACATTCAACACAATTAAATGTTTACAGTGACCCATCACATTAGTTAATTTAACATCGAGGCCACTTCCCATCCGGTCACCCATCTAATGACTACTCAAGCCTCAACACAGTTAACATGGGAGTTCTGTTAGATGAGCTATCGGTAGGGAAGCTGGTCCTTTCTGCTGTAGGATCCCTCTTTGCATCCTTTATTGGGCACCCGGATGATCGACTGTTGCCGCCCAATGGTCAATGCCACGTCCCCTGCATGGTAGTTTTTGCAGCGGGTAACTGCATCGTCGCGCCGTGCCCAGCGCAACCGCATGCACAGGAACGTGCGTGATCGTGTGCCGGCCCCAAACACTGGCAGCACAACTTATAAATTGACGAATGGAGTACTAGTTACAGTAATGCATATAATCAAGCAAAGGGATCACACATGTTTGTATTGACTGGAATGAGAATGCATTAGCACAATAAGAATTAAGGCCACGATGATGCGATCACAATAGTGATTACAGGAGGCAAGAAGAAAGATGCATCCATTAACGTACGACCTCCTCCTCCTCAACTCAGTGCGCCATTCCACCGACCGGCGGCTAAGGAGCGGCGGCTTTTGTGGCGAGGTCAAGGTGCTTCTCAGCAAAGGCATCCAAGGCTTCCAGCCGGTTGAAGAAGGCCAATGGCATAGCGTCCTCACTGGCCTTGTAGATACCTATGTACACGAATCGCTCGTACACGTGGATGTGTAGGTCGACAAATTTTTGCAGGGCGAGGCGCCTTGCGGCGAGCGCGACCTCCAGGTGGACATTCTTCATGGCGTCAGCGGGCAGTCGCAGGGCCACCAGTCACAGTTGCGCGTCAGTCCTAAACAAATGGTTTTTAACCCCTTTTCGCGACGACATTTGGAACCGTTGCCAAGTGAGTGTGGGCGATAGGGGGGTCCTTCCCACATGACCCAAAAACCGTGTGCGACCGGCGAGTGCTCAAATATGGAAATATGTTCAAAATGAGGTCGTGTGCGACCGGCGAGCGCTCAAATATGGAAATACGTACAGTAGAGCTAAAAATACAATTATAAGGTGAAATTGTTTCTGGTCGCAAGTACATCCCACACAATCAGTCCCCACTAAACGTTTCCGTTCGTATGTACATTCCACACAGTCGCCCCAAGGAAAACATTTCCATTCACAGGTACATCACACACAATTTTTCCCGTTAAATCATTTGCGTTATTGAATGTATCACACATGGTCCATAGAAGAAACTGAAGGAAATATGCCCTAGAGGCAATAATAAAGTTATTATTTATTTCCTTATATCATGATAAATGTTTATTATTCATGCTAGAATTGTATTAACCGGAAACATAATACATGTGTGAATACATAGACAAATAGAGTGTCACTAGTATGCCTCTACTTGACTAGCTCGTTAATCAAAGATGGTTATGTTTCCTAACCATGGACAAAGAGTTGTTATTTGATTAACGGGATCACATCATTAGATGAATGATCTGATTGACATGACCCATTCCATTAGCTTAGCACCCGATCGTTTAGTATGTTGCTATTGCTTTCTTCATGACTTATACATGTTCCTATGACTATGAGATTATGCAACTCCCGTTTGCCGGAGGAACACTTTGTGTGCTACCAAACGTCACAACGTAACTGGGTGATTATAAAGGTGCTCTACAGGTGTCTCCAAAGGTACATGTTGGGTTGGCGTATTTTGAGATTAGGATTTGTCACTCCGATTGTCGGAGAGGTATCTCTGGGCCCTCTCGGTAATGCACATCACATAAGCCTTGCAAGCATTGCAACTAATGAGTTAGTTGTGAGATGATGTATTACAGAACGAGTAAAGAGACTTGCCGGTAACGAGATTGAACTAGGTATTGAGATACCGACGATCGAATCTCGGGCAAGTAACATACCGATGACAAAGGGAACAATGTATGTTGTTATGCGGTCTGACCGATAAAAGATCTTCGTAGAATATGTAGGAGCCAATATGAGCATCCAGGTTCCGCTATTGGTTATTGACCGGAGACGTGTCTCGGTCATGTCTACATTGTTCTCGAACCCGTAGGGTCCGCACACTTAAGGTTTCGATGACAGTTATATTATGAGTTTATGCATTTTGATGTACCGAAGTTTGTTCGGAGTCCCGGATGTGATCACGGACATGAAGAGGAGTCTCGAAATGGTCGAGACATAAAGATTGATATATTGGAAGCCTATATTTGGATATCGGAAGTGTTCCGGGTGAAATCGGGATTTTACCGGAGTACTGGGAGGTTACCGGAACCCCCCGGGAGGTAAATGGGCCTTAATGGGCTTTAGTGGAAGAGAGGAGAGGTGGCCAGGGCTGGGCCACGCGCCCCTCCCCCCTTAGTCCGAATAGGACAAGGAGAGGGGGGCGGCGCCCCCCTTCCTTCTCTCTCTCCTCTTTCCCCCTTCCCGAATCCTATTCCAACTAGGAAAGGGGGGGGGGAATCCTACTCCCGGTGGGAGTAGGACTCCTCCTGGCACCCTCCTCCTGGCCGGCCACACCCCCCCTTTGGTCCTTTATATACGGAGGCAGGGGGCACCCCTAGACACACAAGTTGATCCACGTGATCATATTCTTAGCCGTGTGCGGTGCCCCCTTCCACCATAGTCCTTGATAATATTGTAGCGGTGCTTAGGCGAAGCCCTGCGGCGGTAGTACATCAAGATCGTCACCACGCTGTCGTGCTGACGGAATTCTTCCCCGACACTTTGCTGGATCGGAGTCTGGGGATCGTCATCGAGCTGAACGTGTGCTAGAACTCGGAGGTGCCGTAGTTTCGGTGCTTGATCGGTCGGGCCGTGAAGACGTACGACTACATCAACCACGTTGTGCTAACGCTTCTGTTGTCGGTCTACAAGGGTACGTAGATCACACTCTCCCCTCTCGTTTCTATGCATCACCATGATCTGGCGTGTGCATAGGATTTTTTTTGAAATTACTACGTTCCCCAACAGTGGCATCCGAGCCTAGGTTTTATATGTTGATGTTATATGCATGAGTAGAACACAAGTGAGTTGTGGGCGATATAAGTCATACTGCTTACCAGCATGTCATACTTTGGTTCGGCGGTATTGTTGGACGAAGCGGCCCGGACCGACATTATGCGTACGCTTACGCGACACCAGTTCTCCCGACGTGCTTTGCACAAAGGTGGCTAGCGTGTGACAGTTTCTCCAACTTTAGTTGAACCGAGTGTGGCTACGCCCGGTCCTTGCGAAGGTTAAAACAACACCAACTTGACAAACTATCGTTGTGGTTTTGATGCGTAGGCAAGATTGGTTCTTGCTTAAGCCCGTAGCAGCCACGTAAAACTTGCAACAACAAAGTAGAGGACGTCTAAGTTGTTTTTGCAGGGCATGTTGTGATGTGATATGGTCAAGACATGATGCTAAATTTTATTGTATGAGATGATCATGTTTTGTAACCGAGTTATCGGCAACTGGCAGGAGCCATATGGTTGTCGCTTTATTGTATGCAATGCAATCGCGCTGTAATGCTTTACTTTATCACTAAGCGGTAGCGATAGTCGTGGAAGCATAAGATTGGCGAGACGACAACGATGCTATGATGGAGATCAAGGTGTCGCGCCGGTGACGATGGTGATCACGACGGTGCTTAGAAGATGGGGATCACAAGCACAAGATGATGATGGCCATATCATATCACTTATATTGATTGCGTGTGATGTTTATCTTTTATGCATCTTATCTTGCTTTGATTGATGGTAGCATTATAAGATGATCTCTTACTAATTATCAAGAAGTGTTCTCCCTGAGTATGCACCGTTGCGAAAGTTCCTCGTGCTGAGACACCACGTGATGATCGGGTGTGATAGGCTCTACGTTCAAATACAACGGGTGCAAAACAGTTGCACACACGGAATACTCAGGTTGTACTTGACGAGCCAAGCATATACAGATATGGCCTCGGAACACGGAGACCGAAAGGTCGAGCGTGAATCATATAGTAGATATGATCAACATTGTGAGGTTCACCAATGAAACTACTCCATCTCACGTGATGATCAGACATGGTTTAGTTGATTTGGATCACGTAATCACTTAGAGGATTAGAGGGATGTCTATCTAAGTGGGAGTTCTTTAAGTATTATGATTAATTAAACCTAAATTTATCATGAACTTTGTACCTGATAGTATCTTGCTTATTTATGTTTGATTGTAGATAGATGGCCCGTGCTGTTGTTTCGTTAAATTTTAATGCGTTCCTTGAGAAAGCAAAGTTGAAAGATGATGGTAGCAATTACACGGACTGGGTCCGTAACTTGAGGATTATCCTCATTGCTGCACAGAAGAATTACGTCCTAGAAGCTCCGCTGGGTGCCAGGCCTGCTACTGGAGCAACACCAGATGTTATGAACGTCTGGCAGAGCAAAGCTGATGACTACTCGATAGTTCAGTGTGCCATGCTTTACGGCTTAGAATCGGGACTTCAACGACGTTTTGAACGTCATGGAGCATATGAGATGTTCCAGGAGTTGAAGTTAACATTTCAAGCAAATGCCCGGATTGAGAGATATGAAGTCTCCAATAAGTTCTATAGCTGCAAGATGGAGGAGAACAGTTCTGTCAGTGAGCATATACTCAAAATGTCTTGGTATAATAATCACTTGATTCAATTGGGAGTTAATCTTCCAGATGATTGCGTCATTGACAGAATTCTCCAATCACTGCCACCTAGCTACAAGAGCTTCGTGATGAACTATAATATGCAAGGGATGAATAAGACTATTCTCGAGCTCTTCGCAATGCTGAAAGCTGCGGAGGTAGAAATCTAGAAGGAGCATCAAGTGTTGATGGTCAACAAGACCACTAGTTTCAAGAAAAAAGGGCAAAGGGAAGAAGAAGGGGAACCTCAAAAAGAACAGCAAGCAAGTTGCTACTCAAGAGAAGAAACCCAAACCTGGACCTAAGCCTGAAACTGAGTGCTTCTACTGCAAGCAGACTGGTCACTGGAAGCGGAACTACCCCAAGTATTTGGCGGATAAGAAGGATGGCAAGGTGAACAAAGGTATATGTGATATACATGTTATTGATGTGTACCTTACTAATGCTCGCAGTAGCACCTGGGTATTTGATACTGGTTCTGTTGCTAATATTTGCAACTCGAAACAGGGACTACGGATTAAGCGAAGATTGGCTAAGGACGAGGTGACGATGCACATGGGAAATGGTTCCAAAGTCGATGTGATCGCAGTCGGCACACTACCTCTACATCTACCTTTGGGATTAATATTAGACCTAAATAATTGTTATTTGGTGCCAGCGTCAAGCATGAACATTATATCTGGATCTTGTTTGATGCGAGACGGTTATTCATTTAAATCAGAGAATAATGGTTGTTCTATTTACATGAGTAATATCTTTTATGGTCATGCACCCTTAAAGAGTGGTCTATTCTTATTAAATCTCGATAGTAGTGACACACATATTCATAGTGTTGAAACCAAAAGATGCAGAGTTGATAATGATAGTGCAACTTATTTGTGGCACTGCCGTTTGGGTCATATTGGTATAAAGCGCATGAAGAAACTCCATACTGATGGGCTTTTGGAACCACTTGATTATGAATCACTTGGTACTTGCGAACCGTGCCTTATGGGTAAGATGACAAAAACACCATTCTCCGTTACTATGGAGAGAGCAACAGATTTGCTGGAAATCATACATACAGATGTATGTGGTCCGATGAATGTTGAGGCTCATGGCGGATATCGTTATTTTCTCACCTTCATAGATGACTTAAGCAGATATGGGTATATCTACTTAATGAAACACAAGTCTAAAACGTTTGAAAAGTTCAAAGAATTTCAGAGTGAAGTTGAAAATCATCGTAACAAGAAAATAAAATTCCTACGATCTGATCATGGAGGAGAATATTTGAGTTATGAGTTTGGTGTACATTTGAAACAATGTGGAATAGTTTCGCAACTCACGCCACCCGGAACACCACAGCGTAATGGTGTGTCCGAACATCGTAATCGTACTTTACTAGATATGTTGCGATCTATGATGTCTCTTACTGATTTACCGCTATCATTTTGGGGATACGCTCTAGAGACGGCCGCATTCACGTTAAATAGGGCACCATCAAAATCCGTTTAGACGACGCCTTATGAACTGTGGTTTGGCAAGAAACCAAAGTTGTCGTTTCTGAAAGTTTGGGGCTGCGATGCTTATGTGAAAAAGCTTCAACCTGATAAGCTCGAACCCAAATCAGAGAAATGTGTCTTCATAGGATATCCAAAGGAAACTATTGGATACACCTTCTATCACAGATCCGAAGACAAGACTTTTGTTGCTAAATTCGGAAACTTTCTGGAGGAGTTTCTCTCGAAAGAAGTGAGTGGGAGAAAAGTAGAACTTGACGAGGTAACTGTAGCTACTCCCTTATTGGAAAGTAGTACATCACAGAAACCTGTTTCTGTGACACTTACACCAATTAGTGAGGAAGCTAATGATAATGATCATGAAACTTGAGAACAAGATACTACTGAACCTCGTAGATCAACCAGAGTAAGATCCGCACCAGAGTGGTACGGTAATCCTGTTCTGGAAGTCATGCTACTAGATCATGATGAGCCTACGAACTATGAAGAAGCGATGGTGAGCCCAGATTCCGCAAAATGGCTTGAAGCCATGAAATCCGAGATGGGATCCATGTATGAGAACAAAGTATGGACTTTGGTTGACTTGCCCGATGATCGGCAAGCAATTGAGAATAAATGGATCTTCAAGAAGAAGACTGACACTGACGGTAATATTACTGTCTACAAAGCTCGACTTGTCACAAAAGGTTTTCGGCAAGTTCAAGGGATTGACTACGATGAGACCTTCTCACCCGTAGCGATGCTTAAGTCTGTTCGAATCATGTTAGCAATTGCCGCATTTTATGATTATGAAATTTGGCAGATGAATGACAAAACTGCATTCCTGAATGGATTTCTGGAAGAAGAGTTGTATATGATGCAACCAGAAGGTTTTGTCGATCCAAAGGGAGCTAACAAAGTGTGCAAGCTCCAGCAATCCATTTATGGACTGGTGCAAGCCTCTCGGAGTTGGAATAAACGCTTTGATAGTGTGATCAAAGCATTTGGTTTTATACAGACTTTTGGAGAAGCCTGTATTTACAAGAAAGTGAGTGGGAGCTCTGTAGCATTTCTGATATTATATGTGGATGACATATTTCTAATTGGAAATAATATAGAATTTCTGGATAGCATAAAGTGATACTTGAATAAGAGTTTTTCAATGAAAGACCTCGGTGAAGCTGCTCACATATTAGGCATTAAGATCTATAGAGATAGATCAAGACGCTTAATTGGACTTTCACAAAGCACATACCTTGACAAAGTTTTGAAGAAGTTCAAAATGGATCAAGCAAAGGAAGGGTTCTTACCTGTGTTACAAGGTGTGAAGTTGAGTCAGACTCAATGCCCGACCACTGCAGAAGATAGAGAGAAAATGAAAGATGTTCCCTATGCTTCAGCCATAGGCTCTATCATGTATGCAATGCTGTGTACCAGACCTGATGTGTGCCTTGCTATAAGTCTAGCAGGGAGGTACCAAAGTAATCCAGGAGTGGATCACTGGATAGCGGTCAAGAACATCCTGAAATACCTGAAAAGGACTAAGGATATGTTTCTCTTTTATGGAGGTGACAAAGAGCTAATCGTACATGGTTACGTTGATGCAAGCTTTGACACTGATCCGGACGATTCTAAATCGCAAACCGGATACGTGTTTACATTAAACGGTGGAGCTGTCAGTTGGTGCAGTTCTAAACAAAGCGTCGTGGCGGGATCTACATGTGAAGCGGAATACATAGCTGCTTCGGAAGCAGCAAATGAAGGAGTCTGGATGAAGGAGTTCATATCCGATCTAGGTGTCATACCTAGTGCATCGGGTCCAATGAAAATCTTTTGTGACAATACTGGTGCAATTGCCTTGGCAAAGGAATCCAGATTTCACAAGAGAACCAAGCACATCAAGAGACGCTTCAATTCCATCCGGGATCTAGTTCAAGTGGGAGACATAGAGATTTGCAAGATACATACGGATCTAACCGTAGCAGACCCGTTGACTAAGCCTCTTCCACGAGCAAAACAGGATCAACACTAAGGCTCCATGGGTGTTAGAATCATTACTGTGTAATCTAGATTATTGACTCTAGTGCAAGTGGGAGACTGAAGGAAATATGCCCTAGAGGCAATAATAAAGTTATTATTTATTTCCTTATATCATGATAAATGTTTATTATTCATGCTAGAATTGTATTAACCAGAAACATAATACATGTGTGAATACATAGACAAACAGAGTGTCACTAGTATGCCTCTACTTGACTAGCTCGTTAATCAAAGATGGTTATGTTTCCTAACCATGGACAAAGAGTTGTTATTTGATTAATGGGATCACATCATTAGATGAATGATCTGATTCACATGACCCATTCCATTAGCTTAGCACCTGATCGTTTAGTATGTTGCTATTGCTTTCTTCATGACTTATACATGTTCCTATGACTATGAGATTATGCAACTCCCGTTTGCCAGAGGAACACTTCGTGTGCTACCAAACGTCACAATGTAACTGGGTGATTATAAAGGTGCTCTATAGGTGTCTCCAAAGGTACATGTTGGGTTGGCGTATTTCGAGATTAGGATTTGTCACTCTGATTGTCGGAGAGGTATCTCTGGGCCCTCTCGGTAATGCACATCACATAAGCCTTGCAAGCATTGCAACTAATGAGTTAGTTGTGAGATGATGTATTACGGAACGAGTAAAGAGACTTGCCGGTAATGAGATTGAACTAGGTATTGAGATACCGACGATCGAATCTCGGGCAAGTAACATACCGATGACAAAGGGAACAACGTATGTTGTTATGCGGTCTGACCGATAAAAGACCTTCGTAGAATATGTAGGAGCCAATATGAGCATCCAGGTTCCGCTATTGGTTATTGACCGGAGACGTGTCTCGGTCATGTCTACATTGTTCTCGAACCCGTAGGGTCCGCACGCTTAAGGTTTCGATGACAGTTATATTATGAGTTTATGCATTTTGATGTACCGAAGTTTGTTCGGAGTCCCGGACGTGATCACGGACATGACGAGGAGTCTCGAAATGGTCGAGACATAAAGATTGATATATTGGAAGCCTATATTTGGATATCGGAAGTGTTCCGGGTGAAATCGGGATTTTACCGGAGTACCGGGAGGTTACCGGAACCCCCCGGGAGGTAAATGGGCCTTAATAGGCTTTAGTGGAAGAGACGAGAGGTGGCCAGGGCTGGGCCGCGCCCCCCTCCCCCTAGTTTGAATAGGACAAGGAGAGGGGGGCGGCACCCCCCCTTCCTTCTCTCTCTCCTCTTTCCCCCTTCCCGAATCCTATTCCAACTAGGAAAGGGGGGAATCCTACTCCCGGTGGGAGTAGGACTCCTCCTGGCACCCTCCTCCTGGCCGGCCGCACCCCCCCTTTGGTCCTTTATATACGGGGGCAGGGGGCACCCCTAGACACACAAGTTGATCCACGTGATCATATTCTTAGCCGTGTGCGGTGCCCCCTTCCACCATAGTCCTCGATAATATTGTAGCGGTGCTTAGGTGAAGCCCTGCGACGGTAGTACATCAAGATCGTCACCACGCCGTCGTGCTGACAGAACTCTTCCCCGACACTTTGCTAGATCGGAGTCCGGGGATCGTCATCGAGCTGAACGTGTGCTAGAACTCGAAGGTGCCGTAGTTTCAGTGCTTGATCGGTCGGGCCGTGAAGACGTACGACTACATCAACCACGTTGTGCTAACGCTTCCTTTGTCGGTCTACAAGGGTACGTAGATCACACTCTCCCCTCTCGTTGCTATGCATCACCATGATCTTGCGTGTGCGTAGGAATTTTTTTGAAATTACTGTGTTCCCCAATAGAATCTGTGTGGCAAAGGCTGTCCATCACACACAGGTTTATGTGGTAAACGTTTGCGCAAGGTGGCCTAACGCAAACAGTTTTCAAGAGAAAGTCGTGTGTGATTGTTCATTGATCCAACACTGTTTATTCCTAGAAACTATGTGCGTTGCCTGAGGTCATCGCCCACGGTATTTTTTCAACAACCATTTGGAATAGCAAAACCCAATTAGCAGGCTAATTCGCCATTAGCAGGCTAATTATCTGATTATTCATAATCCATTTGTTAATCTAATTGACATTCCATATTAAGCACACAATATATTTCATTTCCATATTAAGGAATCATAATTTCATAATTGAAATACATCAGAGTACAACATGATATAACTTCAGCACTCAGCTACCCCATTACACAACTACACCAGCAGCAAATTCCACATGCAACATGTAGAACCTTTCGAAATTAGCATCATAGACGGTATATAGACATATGCATCTCATCTGGAAAACTGCTGAAGCGGAAGGCGAATATGGAGCCTTCATTCATGTTGAAGGTCTTTGCAACTTTAGGCCAGTGCTTGTGGATGATTGACCGTCTGTCCTTCGTCCTCTTCAGGAACACTTCAATATTGAACCATGGGTGTTGTATGAAAACGTTCCTCGCCTCCTGACCATAGAGGTGGTTTGAGAGGTAATCATCAGTGAACTGCTTTGGAAAGGCCTGAAAACAAGGATGTGCATAAATATCTTCTCTATATTGGAAATGGGGTGAAGAAATAAAAAAGGCAAGGTATAATAGTTAGTACCATCTTGTAGTGAACTGATGTCTTCTTCATTGTGCATACAAAGATCTTGTTGCTAATCTCTTTATCCTAACAATCTTTCTGAGTTTCTTGATTTGATTGATATTCATGGACAACTCATTTCCCCATATGCAAAAAGGGTCGAACAGTGGGTCAAAACCTCTGACAGCAGGACCTACATGTGCAAGACCAAATTGTTAAAAACCAAAATATTAGAATGGTTCCTGCAATTGCACAATAATGTGCTATTAGAGAACGGACCATGCACGTGCTAACCTCGATTGTAAACCTCAGTGCTTCCCATTGTTTCCTTGCAACACATATAAGGTAGTTAGTTATTAGGTTAAGTAAGGGTTCGCATGCTATCAGTAAAATATGTTGATGAAAAATAAGCACATTGCAGATTCATCAGATTAATTCAAGCCACACGGAAAACCCATTTACCCAAACCAAGCATGATTAAAGAACTAGGAAATATAGCACTTGTATATGTTTCTCATGTATTAAGTGCAGCCAAATTCGATTTATTCCTCACATGCACAACAATACAAAATTCTACCCACGACAATTGGACATCGCATTGTAGAGTCGAACGAGGCAGTTAACTAAACACCACAACAAATGAACAAAACATTAACTGAGCACCACATTGCACAATATAACATACTCCTAATAGAAGATCAGACAGTTAACCAAATAGTTAACTACAACTAAAACATTAACTGTAGCAATTGTATTTGTTTCTCATGTATTTACTACAGCCAAAATCAATTTATTCCTCACATGGTATACAATAACAGAATGCACCCACAACTATTGAACATCGCATTGCAGAATTAAACCAAACAGTTAACTAAACACCACAACACAAATGAACCAAATGGTAACTGAGCGCCACATTGCACAATGTATAACCAAACCAAGCATGCTTGACAACTTGGAAATATAGCAATTGTATTCGTTTCTCATCTATTTTGTAAAGATAAATTCGACTTATTTCTCACATGGAAGACAATACAAAATTGCAGCCTGAAGAATTGGACATCACATTTGCAGAATTGAACCAAACATTTAACTGAAGACGACAACTAATTAATAAAATAGTTAATAAGTGAGCACCACACTACACAACATATAGAACATATACACTAGAGCAACAGATTGCATGGTAAAACTAGATAGCACAATTCACTAGAATTTGTGAAGGAAAGGCGGGAGCAGCACACGCAATGGGTAAACCGAGCATGCTTAACCGGCGTAGCTAGCAAATGGCAAGGTGCTCCTCCAAGATCTGGGGGTCGACATGAATGACAGCCATCGCGACCTCATCCGCGCGTGCAACCGCGATTTGCTTCTCTGCTGCCAAATGCTCCTTGAGATCCTGGCTATACTGTGTACACCATGGCTTAGGGTGGCGCTTATTTGGTGGAGGGGTCGGTGATTTGGGTGGAAGGTGTCATGCTCGCGCCGGCGGTCGGGGCATGTGGGATGTGTAAGGAGGAGGAGGACGGGGGTCGGGTGTGGATTACCTGCTTGGATAGACGAGACCGAGCAACGTGAAGGAGGGTCACTGACGAGGAGGTGGCGCTGCAAGCAAGGAGTGAAGGTTTCAACTTGGAAAGGAAGGCGGAAAGAGGGTAAATGTGGCTTTTGGTAAGGGGAGGGGGCGGGGAGGTAGATATTTCCGCCAAAGCCGAAAATTTGGAATCGCTTCAGCCAAAAAACTGGCGCGCAAAGTGTCATCAGACATGGTCCCTTATTCAGAACTGTGTACGATATGTGGACATCACAAATGATTCAGATAGCTTAACCCATGTGTGATGAGTTTGAACGTCAAAAGTTTTGGTTTGAATTTCCATGGTTAAAGTGGTCATCCACGTCATTGCATAATTTGGGTACACAAAGGAGACTACAACACACCCACACGTCTTAATCGAGCAAGTTCAGCAATTAAACAGAGCTAGCTGACCTAAACATTACTCTAACAAATTAAAGACCGGTGCTCTTAACTAAACAAAACAAAGAGTACTACTATGGCTGGTGCTCGTCGATCTCCGCCGCCGCCTCCATGTCCAGCTCGCGCCCGATGGTCTCCTAGGGAAGGGGCTCCATGGCTTCCATCGCACCATACTCGGCAAGCATCTCGCCATTCGCGTCCACCATCTCTTTGGAAAAGGCCACCAGGAGCTGGGCGTGGGCGGACGCGATCTGGGCTTGGACGGGCTCCATCATCGCAAGCTATGCGGCGGAGGAACGGACGGCTGCTCGAACGCTCTCAGCGATTGCCAGTTCTTTGCCCGTGGGTTGCCGACTATTGTCGGAGAAGCTTTGTTCGATTTGTGCGGTGACCGCCAGGAGCTGGGCGTGGGCGGCCTCCATCAGGGCTAAGGCCGCCGCTGCGGAATGGACAACTACTGTGCTGCTCTTGCCAGTTGCTATCCTCGAGGCAGGTGTTGTTGCCGCGACTTGAGAAGCAATAGCGGCCGTTTGGGCTGCCTTTGCCGCCGATTGCGGCTGCACTCATGCACCTTCTTAGCATGCGGATGGCGGCTGCGGCCACGCTCTCGCCAGAGTGGGCCACCGAAGTTGCCCTCATGACGCGGGTCCACGTGCCCATCTTTCACCGGCGATGATTGAATAGTGAAATTATATTTGGGGAGCCAGCTAGTGTGCTTGAGACGCCGGGTGTGGACTGTAGCCGACGCACCTTCTCGCGTAAGCCATAGGCGTACTATACACCGATGGTGCTCCAGGATATTTTGTGTTGCATCTCACATGGTTGTTGATAATAAACGGTGTGCAATCTACTTGATTTTTCATCTTGATTTGAATTACATAATGGGGTCACAGCGGCAATGGACGGTGTTTGAATTGCTAGACCTTTTATCTAGAGTGAACATGCAACTATATGTCTGTCGTAAAAGAGTTGGAATTATTCAGGGTTCATTTGAACTTTTTATACATCAAATAGGTTTTCTAGCCATTTCAGGGGCACAATTCCAAATTAAACTACATGCACATGCTCCAGTGCATATAAATTGGTTGAAAAATCAAATATGTGTCCTTGGGTGCATGCTTAGGTCCCATGCAAGAAATGGGAATAAATTTCAAATACCAGGGCACCGTTGATTGCCGGCAAAACATTGAGATGTCTGGTTTTTAAATTCTAGTAAATCCAAAACTTGTCTGAAATTCCTGAAACTTGGTATGCTATCATGGAGCGGCATCAACATGCCATGGTAAAAATTTTGTCCCATTTGGGGCAGGTTTGGATATATGCTTCTCACAAATCGGAGCTTCTCACAACAAGCATGATGGTTTTCGCTAGGGAATGTCCCACCTTTGGGGACGAAACGATATCCATTGCCTCTTATTGCTTTCAAATTTTTTCTCATGTCAACATAGAACAACAGGTGTGTTGTGTGAATTTTTGTGATTTTTCGGGGTTCGTTCGGGCATTTTTATGCATTAACTGAGTTTTTAAGGCATTTATGTGCATAATTCAAATTTGAACTACATGCACATGCTCCAATGCATATAAATTGGTTGAAAAAACAAATTTGTGTCGTTGGGTGCATGCTTAGGTCCCATGCAAGAAATTGGAATGAATTTTAAACAGCTGGGCATCGTTGATTGCGGGTAAAACATTAGGATGCCTCGTTTTTAAATTCTAGTAAATCAAAAACCCGTCTGAAATTCATGAAACTTGGCATGCTATCATGGAGAGGCATCAACATGCCATGGTAAAAAAATTGTCCATTTGGAGCAGGTTTGGGTATATGCTTCTCACAACAAGCATGATGGTTTTCGATAGGGAACGTCCCACCTTTGGGGACGAAACAATATCCATTGCCTGTTATTGCTTTCATTTTTTTTCCCGTGTCAACAAAGAACAACATGAGTGTTGTGTGAATTTTTGTGATTTTTCGGGGTTCATTTGGATATTTTTGTGCATTAACTGAGTTTTCAATGCATTTATGTGCATAATTCAAATTTGAACTGCATGCACATGCTCCAGTGCATATAAATTGGCTGAAAAATCAAATCTGCATCCTTGGGTGCATGCTTTGGCCCCATGCAAGAAATGGGAATGAATTTCAAACACCAGGGCACCGTTGATTGCTGGCAAAACATTGAGATGTCTGGTTTTTAAATTCTAGTAAATCCAAAACCCGTCTGAAATTGATGAAACTTGGCATGCTATCATGGAGCGGCATCAACATGCCATGGTAAATTTTTTGTCCCATTTGGGGCAGGTTTGGGTATATGCTTCTCACAAACCAGAGCTTCTCACAGCAAGCATGATGGTTTTCGGTAGGGAACGTCCCACCTTTGGGGATGAAACGATATCCATTGCCTCTTATTGCTTTCAAAATTTTCTCATGTCAAGATAGAACAACAGGAGTGTTGTGTGAATTTTTGTGATTTTTCAGGGTTTGTTTGGACATTTTTATGCATTAACTGACTTTTCAATGCATTTATGTGCATAATTCAAATTTGAACAACATGCATATGCTCCAGTGCATGTAAATTGGTTGAAAAAAAATCAAATTTGTGTCCTTGGGTGCATGCTTAGGTCCCATGCAAGAAATGGGAATGAATTTCAAACACCAGGGCACCGTTGATTGCCGGCAAAACATTGAGATGCCTGGTTTTTAAATTCTAGTAAATCTAAAACCCGTCTAAAATTCATGAAACTTGGCATGCTATCATGGAGCGGCATCAACATGCCGTGGTAAATTTTTTGTCCCATTTGGGGCAGGTTTGGGTATATGCTTCTCACAAACCAGAGCTTCTCACAACAAGCATGATGGTTTTCGGTAGGGAACATCCCACCTTTGGGGATGAAACGATATCCATTGCCTCTTATTGCTTTTATATTTTTTTTCTCGTGTCAACATAGAACAACAGTAGTGTTGTGTGAATTTTTGTGATTTTTTGGGGTTTGTTTGGACATTTTTATGCATTAACTGAGTTTTCAATGCATTTATGTGCATAATTCAAATTTGAACTACATGCACATGCTCCAGTACATATAAATTGGTTGAAAAATGAAATTTGTGTCCTTGGGTGCATGCTTAGGTCCCATGCAAGAAATGGGAATGAATTTCAAACACCAGGGCACCGTTGATTGCCGGAAAAACATTGAGATGCTTGGTTTTTAAATTCTAGTAAATCCAAAACTCGTCTGAAATTCATGAAACTTGGCATGCTATCATGGAATGGCACCCGACATGCTGTGGTATTTTTCGTTTCCATTTTGAGAGAAGGCACACTCGAATAATGACAGCCAACAAAGGCATTTTGAAAAATAGTTGCCACATTAATATCTCAAACATTTGTATAATTCAAACCGTGTGCGTTTTGTTAGCCATTCACGTGACACCATGTGTCTTGGTTTTAATGGCTGTAGGAGGTGCCGTGCGGACAGCTGCTAGACCTTGACCGAATAGGAGGCGTGTGAGTGCCGTCCGGTGCGTAGGCTGACCGAGAGGCGTGCAAGCTGTCCTCGAATGCGCAGGCTCACCGGGAAGCATGCGAGTTGTACGCTGTGCAGGCTCACTGGGAAGCGAGCCCTTTGACTTCCATGGCCGCCCGCCTTGCTCGCATCCTCTCCTTTAATTGCGCCCAAGCCACAGTTTAATTCGCTTTATATATATATAACACTCATCGCAAACGTTTTAGTTAGAACACCCGTATGCAAACCGACAGCTTCCCCAGGAAGCCAAATGAAAATGTGTCGAGCAGGATTTCTGCACTCTTGATCGCAAACGTTTTAGATAGAACACCCGTATGCAAAGTGAGAGCAGCGTAGGATTTGTGCATCCCTTCAACGCAAACGGTTGTTTTGGATGACCCATGTGCAACCACATACAAACACTTTGGTAAGATTTGTCAATCCTTGTAACACTGCAATTTGTCAAAATATGAAGCTAAAAATCACTGGCAGTCTCTAATTTTTGCAACTAAAATTCAGTAATTAAGCATAGATTTCATCCATAGATTAAGCAGTCATTCTTAATTTATACAAACAGTTCAACTCGACAGCTGAACCGACCAAACTTTTCCCCAATTGTTGCCAACCACGTGCAGAAATAGCTAGTTCAACTATATATACTAGCTAATTTTAAGTACGTTGTACAGTTCCACCACATCTATAGTCAGATGAACTAAACAAAATAGCCCCTAAATACTACTAGTACCGCGGAGGGGCTTTGTACTACTTCCGGCTGTCTCTCCTCTGCCGAGCACGCTCAGTAAGAGGCAGAGGAGGAGGAGCCTACCGACGAGCTGGGCAACCACAATACAGTGCCTGCGGCTGTTGCAACTTCAGCGACGCTCACCTCGAACGCCCTCTGCTGCTCCAGACGGCCCCTCTCGAAGCGGTGGTTCTCCTCATAGATCTCCTGATTCCTTGCCTCTGAGGCAACATGTGTCGCGACCACAGTGGCGGTAAGTCTCTTTGCATGCTCGATGAGGCGCTCCTCCTCCTCCCGCAGGAACTCGGTGTAGCGCACAAGGCCGTTGACGCACGTGCGGGCATCCACCTCCGCCTCCCGCCTTCGGGTAGCAGTGGCGGAGAAGGTGATGACCCCGGCGGTCGACGGTGGCCTGGCGGCCACGGCGGCCGATGACGGGGTGGCGGCCACGAGCACCACCTCCCGCCTTCGGGCCACGATGGCGGAGCGGGTGAGGGCCACAGTGGCCGGCAGTGGGGTGGCGGCCACGACGGCCCTGGCTTAATCTATGAATGAAATCTATGCTTAATTACTGAATTTTAGTTGCAAAAATTAGATACTGCTAGTGATTTTTAGCTTCATATTTTGACAAATCAAAGTGTTACAAGGTTGACAATTGGCAACGTTACTTGATCAACAAATCTCAATCTTTCCAGTTTGACAAATGGCAACATACCCAATATGACAGATGCAAATCTTACCAAATTGTTTGTAAGTGGTTGCACACGGGTCCTCCAAAAGAATCGTTTGCATTCAAGAGATGCACAAATCCTGCTCTCACTTTGCATACGGGTGTTCTATCTAAAGCACTTGCGATCAAGAGCCATTAAAACCTATAGCCATTAAAACCTATAGCCATTAAAACCAAGACACATGGCATCAGGTGACTGGTTAACATAACACACACGGTCTTAATTATACAAACGTTTGAGATATTAAAGTGGCAGCTATTTTTTAAAAATGCCTTTGTAGGCTATTATTCGAGTGCGCCTTCTCCCAAAACGGACACGAAAAATACCATAGCATGTCGGGTGCCATTCCATGATAGCATGCCAAGTTTCATGAATTTCAGACGAGTTTTGGATTTACTAGAATTTTAAAAAAAAGTATCTCAACATTTTTGGATTTACTAGAATTTAAAAACAAAGTATCTCAAGTTTCATGAATTCCATGATAGTACGCATACGGCTTACGCAACAAGGTGCGACGGCTACAATCCACAACCCGCTCTGAATAAGGGACCGTATCTGATGACACTTTGCGCGCCAGTTTTTTCGTAAAGCGATTCCAAATTTTCGGCTTCCGCGGAAATATCTACCTCCCCACCCCTTCCCCTTACCAAAAGCGACATTTCCCATGTTTCCACCTTCCTTTCCAAGTTCAAACCTTCACTCGTTTCTTGTAGTGCCGCCTCGTCACGGCGATCCTCCTTCATGCTGCTCGGCCTCGCCTATCCAGGCAGGTAATCCACACGCGACCCCCATCCTCCTCCTCCTTCGACATCCCACATGCCCCGACCGCCGGGGCGAGCGCGACACCTTCCACCCAAATCACCGACCCATCCACCAAATAAGCGCCGCCCTAAGCCATGGTGCACGCTGTATAGCTAGGATCTCAAGGAGCATTTGGCAGTGGAGAAGCAAATCGCAGCCGCATGCACCGTTGAGGTCGCGATGGCTGCCATTCGTGCCGACCCCCAGATCTTGGAGGAGCACCTCACCATCGAGGCCTGTTGGAAATATGCCCTAGAGGCAATAATAAAATGATTATTACATTTCCTTGTTCATGATAATTGTCTATTATTCATGCTATAATTGTATTATCCGGAAATCGTAACACATGTGTGAATACATAGACCACAATGTGTCCCTAGTGAGCCTCTAGTTGACTAGCTCGTTGATCAACAGATAGTCATGGTTTCCTGGCTATGGACATGGGGATGTCATTGATAACGGGATCACACCATTAGGAGAATGATGTGATGGACAAGACCCAAACCTAAGCATAGCACAAAGATCGTGTAGTTTGCTTGCTGTAGCTTTTCTGAATGTCAAGTATCATTTCCTTAGACCATGAGATTGTGCAACTCTCGGATACCGTAGGAGTGCCTTGGGTGTGCCAAACGTCACAACGTAACTGGGTGACTATAAAGGTACATTACAAGTGTCTCCGAAAGTGTCTGGTGGGTTGGCATGAATCGAGACTGGGATTTGTCACTCCGTATGACGGAGAGGTATCTCTAGGCCCACTCGGTAATGCATCATTATAATGAGCTCAATGTGATCAAGTGGTTGATCATGGGATCATGCATTACGGTACGAGTAAAGTGACTTGCCGGTAACGAGACTGAACAAGGTATTGGGATACCGACGATCGAGTCTCGGGCAAGTAACGTACCGATTGACAAAGGGAATTGAATACAGGATTGATTAAGTCCTCGACATCATGGTTCATCCGATGAGATCATCGAGGAGCATGTGGGAGCCAACATGGATATCCATATCCTGCTATTGGTTATTGACCGGAGAGTCATCTCGGTCATGTCTGCTTGTCTCCCGAACCCGTAGGGTCTACACACTTAAGGTTCGGTGACGCTAGGGTTGTAGAGATATGAGTATGCAGTAATCCGAAAGTTGTTCGGAGTCCCGGATGAGATCCTGGACGTCACGAGGAGTTCCGGAATGGTCCGGAGGTGAAGAATTATATATAGGAAGTGTAGTTTCGGCCATCGGGTAAGATTCGGGGTCACCGGTATTGTACCGGGACCACTGGATGGGTCCCGGGGGTCCACCGGGTGGGGCCACCCATCCCGGAGGGCCCCATGGGCTGAAGTGGGGAGGGGAACCAACCCATAGTGGGCTGGTGCGCCCCTCCTTGGGCCCCCCTGCGCCTAGGGTTGGAAACCCTAGGGTGGGGGGCGCCTCCACTTGCCTTGGGGGGCACTCCACCCCCCTTGGCCGCCGCCCCTTGGGAGATCCCATCTCCAGGGCCGGCGCCCCACCAGGGGGCCTATATAAAGGAGGGGGGGAGGGAGGGCAGCCGCACCTCAAGTCTTGGCGCCTCCCTCTCCCCTGCTACACCTCTCCCTCTCGCAGAAGCTCGGCGAAGCCCTGCTGTGATCACTGCTGCATCCACCACCACGCCGTCGTGCTGCTGGATCTTCATCAACCTCTCCTTCCCCCTTGCTGGATCAAGAAGGAGGAGACGTCATCCGCTCCGTACGTGTGTTGAACACGGAGGTGCCATCCGTTCGGCACTTGGTCATCGGTGATTTGGATCACGGCGAGTACGACTCCATCATCCCCGTTCTCTTGAACGCTTCCGCTCGTGATCTACAAGGGTATGTAGATGCACTCCTCTCTCCCTCATTGCTAGATGACTCCATAGATTGATCTTGGTGATGCGTAGAAAATTTGAAATTCTGCTACGTTCCCCAACAGTGGCATCATGAGCTAGGTCTATGCGTAGTTACTATGCACGAGTAGAACACAAAGTAGTTGTGGGCGTCGATATTGTCAATTTGCTTGCCGTTACTAGTCTTATCTTGATTCGGCGGCATCGTGGGATGAAGCGGCCCGGACCAACCTTACATGTACGCTTACGTGAGACCGGTTCCACCGACTGACATGCACTAGTTGCATAAGGTGGCTGGCGGGTCTCTGTCTCTCCCACTTTAGTCGGATCGGATTCGATGAACAGGGTCCTTATGAAGGGTAAATAGAAATTTGCAATTCACATTGTGGTTTTGGCGTAGGTGAGAAACGTTCTTGCTAGAAACCTATAGCAGCCACGTAAAAACTTGCAACAACAATTAGAGGACGTCTAACTTGTTTTTGCAGCAAGTTTTTTGTGATGTGATATGGCCAAAGGTTGTGATGAATGATGAATGATATATGTGATGTATGAGATTGATCATGTTCTTGTAATAGGAATCACGACTTGCATGTCGATGAGTATGACAACCGGCAGGAGCCATAGGAGTTGTCTTTATTTATTTATGACCTGCGTGTCAACATAAACGTCATGTAATTACTTTACTTTATTGCTAAAGCGTTAGCCATAGTAGTAGAAGTAATAGATGACGAGACAACTTCAAGAAGACACGATGATGGAGATCATGATGATGGAGATCATGGTGTCATGCCGGTGACAATGATGATCATGGAGCCCCAAGATGGAGATCAAAGGAGCTATATGATATTGGCCATATCATGTCACTATTATTTGATTGCATGTGATGTTTATCATGTTTTTGCATCTTGTTTACTTAGAACAACAGTAGTAAATAAGATGATCCCTCATAATAATTTCAAGAAAGTGTTCCCCCTAACTGTGCGCCATTGCGACCGTTCGTTGTTTCGAAGCACCACGTGATGATCGGGTGTGATAGATTCCAACATTCACATACAACGGGTGTAACACAGATTTACACATGCAATACACTTAGGTTGACTTGACGAGCCTAGCATGTACAGACATGGCCTCGGAACACAGAAGACCGAAATGTCGAGCATGAGTCGTATAGAAGATACGATCAACATGAAGATGTTCACCGATGTTGACTAGTCCGTCTCACGTGATGATCGGACATGGCCTAGTTAACTCGGATCATGTTATACTTAGATGACTGGAGGGATGTCTATCTGAGTGGGAGTTCATTGAATAATTTGATTAGATGAACTCAATTATCATGAACTTAGTCTAAAATCTTTACAATATGTCTTGTAGATCAAATGGCCCACGTTGTCCTCAACTTCAACGCGTTCCTAGAGAAAACCAAGCTGAAAGATGATGGCAGCAACTATACGGACTGGGTCCGGAACCTGAGGATCGTCCTCATAGCTGCCAAGAAAGATTATGTCCTAGAAGCACCGCTAGGTGACGCACCCATCCCAGAGAACCAAGACGTTATGAACGCTTGGTAGCAGCATGCTGATGATTACTCCCTCGTTCAGTGCGGCATGCTTTACAGCTTAGAACCGGGGCTCCAAAAGCGTTTTGAGAAACACGGAGCATATGAGATGTTCGAAGAGCTGAAAATGGTTTTTCAAGCTCATGCCCGGGTCGAGAGATATGAAGTCTCCAACAAGTTCTTCAGCTGTAAAATGGAGGAAAATAGTTCTGTCAGTGAGCACATACTCACAATGTCTGGGTTACATAACCGCTTGGCTCAGCTGGGAGTTAATCTCCCGGATGACGCGATCATTGACAGAATCCTTCAGTCGCTTCCACCGAGCTACAAGAGCTTTGTGATGAACTTCAATATGCAGGGGATGGAAAAGACCATTCCTGAGATATATTCAATGCTGAAATCAGCGGAGGTAGAAATCAAAAAGGAACATCAAGTGTTGGTGGTGAATAAAACCACTAAGTTCAAGAAAGGCAAGGGTAAGAAGAACTTCAAGAAGGACGGCAAGGGAGTTTCCACGCCCGGTAAGCAAGCTGCCGGGAAGAAGCCAAAGAATGGACCCAAGCCCGAGATTGAGTGCTTTTATTGCAAGGGAAGTGGTCACTGGAAGCGGAACTGCCCCAAATACTTAGCGGACAAGAAGGCCAGCATCACGAAAGGTATATGTGATATACATGTAATTGATTTGTACCTTACCAGTACTCGTAGTAGCTCCTGGGTATTTGATACCGGTGCGGTTGCTCACATTTGTAACTCAAAGCAGGAGCTGCGGAATAAGCGGAGACTCGCGAAGGACGAGGTGATGATGCGCGTCGGGAATGGTTCCAAGGTCGATGTGATCACCGTCGGCACGCTACCTCTACATTTACCTACGGGATTAGTTTTAAACCTCAATAATTGTTATTTAGTGCCAACTTTGAGCATGAACATTGTATCAGGATCTCGTTTAATACAAGATGGCTACTCATTTAAATCCGAGAATAATGGTTGTTCTATTTATATGAGAGATATGTTTTATGGTCATGCTCCGATGGTGAATGGTTTATTCTTAAAGAATCTCGAGCGTAATGCTACACATATTCATAGTGTGAATACCAAAAGATGTAAGGTTGATAATGATAGTCCCACATACTTGTGGCACTGCCGCCTTGGTCACATAGGTGTCAAACGCATGAAGAAGCTCCATGCAGATGGACTTTTTAGAGTATCTTGATTACGAATCATTTGACACGTGCGAACCATGCCTCATGGGTAAGATGACCAAGACTCCGTTCTCAGGAACAATGGAGCGAGCAACCAACTTATTGGAAATCATACATACAGATGTGTGCGGTCCAATGAGTGTTGAAGCTCGCGGTGGTTATCGTTATGTTCTCACCCTCACTGATGGCTTGAGTAGATATGGGTATGTCTACTTAATGAAACACAAGTCTGAGACCTTTGAAAAGTTCAGGGAATTTCAGAGTGAGGTTGTGAATCAACGTGACAGGAAAATCAAGTTCTTGCGATCAGATCGTGGGGGAGAATACTTGAGTCATGAATTTGGCACACACTTAAGAAAATGTGGAATAGTTTCACAACTCACGCCGCCTGGAACACCTCAGCGTAATGGTGTGTCCGAACGTCGTAATCGCACTCTATTGGATATGGTGCGATCTATGATGTCTCTTACCGATTTACCGCTGTCATTTTGGGGCTATGCTTTAGAGACTGCCGCATTCACTTTAAATAGGGCTCCGTCGAAATCCGTTGAGAGGACACCATATGAATTATGGTTTGGGAAGAAACCTAAGCTGTCATTTCTAAAAGTTTGGGGATGCGATGCTTATGTCAAGAAACTTCAACCTGAAAAGCTCGAACCCAAGTCGGAAAAATGCGTCTTCATAGGATACCCTAAAGAAACTATTGGGTATACCTTCTACCTCAGATCCGAAGGCAAGATCTTTGTTGCCAAGAATGGCTCCTTTCTAGAGAAAGAGTTTCTCTCGAAAGAAGTAAGTGGGAGGAAAGTAGAACTTGATGAAGTATTACCTCTTGAACTGGAAAGTGGCACAACACAGGAAAATGTTCCTGAGGTGCCTGCACTGACTAGAGAGGAAGTTAATGATGATGATCATGAAATGTCAGATCAAGTTGCTACTGAACTTCGTAGGTCCACAAGGACACGTTCCGCACCAGAGTGGTACGGCAACCCTGTCTTGGAAATCATGTTGTTAGACAACGGTGAACCTTCAAACTATGAAGAAGCAATGGCGGGCCCAGATTCTGACAAATGGCTGGAAGCCATGAAATCCAAGATAGGATCCATGTATGAAAATGAAGTATGGACTTTGACTGACTTGCCCGATGATCGGCGAGCCATAGAAAATAAATGGATCTTTAAGAAGAAGACAGACGCAGATGGTAATGTGACCATCTATAAAGCTCGGCTTGTCACTAAGGGTTATCGACAAGTTCAAGGGGTTGACTACGATGAGACTTTCTCACCTATAGCGAAGCTGAAGTCCGTCCGAATCATGTTAGCAATTGTCGCATTCTATGATTATGAAATATGGCAAATGGACGTCAAAACAACATTCCTTAATTGTCGGCGTTCTAGGAACGAGGGTCCCCAGACTTGCCTGCCTGCGACCTGCGGCGTGGCTCAAAGGGGGCCCCAGCATGGCCCGTCTTCACCAACACAAACCCAAGACCCTCGCGAGGGGCCAAGCCTCGCGGGGCGGACGACGCGGAGCTTCCTCAGGCACGGCCTCGTCAGGCTGGCTCACGAGGAGGCGGAGAGATCAAGGCGGGGTACCTCACGAGGTGCCCGTGACGCAAGCCATGACGACTCAGGGCGCTAGGAGGGTGCCAGCCTGCGGAGCGTCCTCCTTTCCTCTTTGGTGCAAAGGGGGCAAGCGCAGCCGCGGAGTATCGAGGCATCAGGCAAAGGTTGCCATTTCGGTGCAATGAGACCAAGACCAGGAGGACTACGAGACGGAGGTCACCGTGGAGCCCAAGACGGCGTCATCACCAGAGCTTTGCGCAGGCGAAGACTACTTTTGTCAGGATAGCTGATACTTGCTGTCCCCCTTCAAATTAGCCCGCCATTGTTGGCTCCCTTCCCGCTCGATATTTGGGAAGAGGACCAGGGCCTCTATAAATAGGACTAGCCACCCACATAGGGAGGGGGTTTCGGTCGGTTGGAGGAAGCAGAGAAAGAGAGAGAGAGAGAAAGGTGACTGAACTCCTCCGAGCAGTTCATCGCCCCAGCCAAGAATAGACCCTCGCGAGGCTTTTCTTCCTTGTATTGTTCATCATCATCAGCCCAAGAGGCAATCCACCACACCACACACTAGAGTAGGGTATTACACCACAACGGTGGCCCGAACTAGTATAAACCATGTGTCTCTTGTGTTGTTCTTTCCTTAGTTTTAGATCCTAGCATGGCAGAGGGGGGCAGGTAGGTAGGAGGCGAAATCTCCGCGCGCACCCCAGTGTTCGAACCTCAAGGGTCTGCCGGAACCCGAAATCTGACATTTGGCGCGCCAGGTAGGGGTGAACCGGAATTCATCTTCCACCACCCCGTTCTCCTCCGACCATCTCGCCCATGTCTGATGCTCGTCAGGCCCGCGCCGAGCGCCGGGCCGCTGTAACACCCTCGATGCGACTATATCTCCCACGTGTCGAGGCACGACTTAGAGGCATAATCGCATTGAAGGCATATGTCGCAAGTTAGGCAATCTTCACAACATCCCATGTAATATGATAATAAAAGGGGAGATAACATAGTTGGCTTACACTCTCCACGTCAATCAAGTACATAAATAACATTACATCATCCAAACACTCATGGCCCGACTATGGCGCCAAAATAAAAGATAACCCAACATGCGACACGGTCCCAATCACCCCCAACCGGGCACCACTACTGATCATCGGGAAAAGAAACATAGTATCGTTGAGAGTCTTCGTCGAAGTCCCACTTGAGCTCGAGCGCGTCACCTGGAGCGGAATCATCAGGCCCTGCATCTGGTGTAATAGTAATATGTGAGCCACAGGGACTTAGCAATCTCGCACCCTCGCGATCAAGACTATTTAAGCTTATAGGTAAGGCAAGGTAAAATATGTGGAGCTGCAGCAAGTGACGAGCAAATATGGTGGCTATCCTGTTCGCAATAGAGAGTGAGAAGAGGAGGCAAAGCGCGAGCGAGAAACTAGAGAACAACCTGCGCAAGCATTACTCCAACACCGTGTCCACTTCCCGGACTCCGCCGAGAAGAGGCCATCACGGTAACACACTCAGTTGATTCATTTTAATTAAGTTAAGGTTCAAGTTATCTACAACCGGACATTAACAAATTCCCATCTGCCCATAACTGCGGGCACGACTTTCGAAAGTTCAAATCCCTGCAGGGGAGTCCCAACTTAGCCCATGACAAGCTCTCATGATCAACGAAGGAATAGACCTCCTCCCTAGACGTTCCGCTCAGACTCGGTACCTCGGTTCTTCAAGACACTTCGACAAGTTAAAACAAGACCAGCAACACCGCCCGAATGTGCCGACAAATCCCGATAGGAGCTGCACATATCTTTTTCTCAGGGCACACTCAGATTGTCCTAGGTACGGGTAGGCCAGCCCAGAGTTTCCCCTGGTGTCCACCGGTAGCTGACAGGTGGACCAACACTCAGAGGAGCACTGGCCCGGGGGGTTTAAAATAAGATGACCCTCGGGCTCCGGAAACCCAAGGGAAAAAGAGGCTAGGTGGCAAATGGTAAAACCGAGGTTGGGCATTGCTGGAAAAGCTTTAATCAAGGCGAACTATCAAGGGGTTCCCATTATAACCCAACCGCGTAAGGAACGCAAAATCCGGGAACATAACACCGATATGACGGAAACTAGGGCGGCAAGAGTGGAACAAAACACTAGGCGAGAGGCCGAGCCTTCCACCCTTTACCAAGTATATAGATGCATTAAGATAACAAGATAAGATAATGATATCCCAACAAGTAAATAAATGTTCCAACAAGGAACGGCCTCCAATCTTCACCTGCAACTAGCAACACTATAAGAGGGGCTGAGCAAAGCGGTAACATAGCCAATCAACAGTTTGCTAGGACAAGGTGGGTTAGAGGTTTGACATGGCAATTTGGGAGGCTTGAAAACAAGTGGTAGGCATCGTAGCATTGGCATAGCAAAAGAGCGAGCACACTAGCATAGCAAAGATAGTAGTGATTTCGAGGGTATGATCATCTTGCCTGCACAGTTGTCAGAGTTGACTGGATCCTCGAAAGCAAACTCAACGGGCTCCTCGTTAGCGAACTCATCTCCCGGCTCTACCCAAACAAGACAAACAAGCAACAAGGACACAATCAACCACGTGCAAAGATCAAACAATATGATGCAAAGATGATATGCTATGCAGGATGCGATACGGGATGCATATGCAAGATGTGACAAGGAATGCATGAACCTGGCCTCAACTTGGAAATCCAAGTGCGACACTGGAAATATGATATGAAATCGCTTCAAAACGATATAAAGAACGCCAGAATCGGAGTTACGATTTGTTAATGGCAAGCGATTCAAATATGACACCGGTCTGCGATTTACAGCAAGTAGCCATCTAAATGCAATGATATGAACATGTTACAGCACTCAAACATGACAACAAAATAAATGGCAGGGTTGCATTCATGATGCTTAACAAAAGTCTAGCACTGAGCTACGGCCAATTCATCCATTAACAGGTTCAAACAATCATGGCAAAAATGCATATGGTAAACAGATTTCAGACTTGGTGAAATTAACACTTGTCTGAAATTTCAGATCAGGTAGCACTCTTCGGAGCAACAAAACTACATGCTACAGGACCTGAACATGGCAAAGTAAAACATGGCATGGATCTACTCAAAAAGCTTAACAAAAGTCCCTTAGTGACCTTGAGCCAAGAGGGATCAGAAAATATACTAACAAGCATGTGAACATAGCAAAAACATAATCAGTTTTCAGACTTAGTGAAAAACTGGCACATGCTGAAACATATCTCAAGTAGGCATGTTTATGAGCTCGATGCACTCACTACGGAGCAAGTCATGAAAAGCTAAGCATACATCTATCAAGAACACACAAAATGCAAGCTAGACATGGCAAGATCAATAGCATAGCATGCATGGATCAACTACAACATCATCGGCAAAATTGCAAACAAGTTGACAATCTGCCCAGATTCACAAAGTAGCAAAAGTAGAGCTCGATTGACACAAGCTAGGGTGCTCCAAAATTGCAAACAAAGACATGTATGGATAGATCACTACAAGATTAATAAAACATCCTTACTGATCATCCTCAAAAGAGGCACGGATCACAAGGAAACAACATGAACATATGACAACATGAGATAAATAGCTCAAGGGCTTAGTGGAAATGCTAAGTCCCTGAAATCAGAATTAACAAGTGCACCACTTTGCAAGCTCGTACTAGTCACCACACACATCACAAAAATACATGGGTTTCACCTCTGGAAAGATGACAAAACTCTTAACAAAACATATGTAGAGCTCATGGGCATAACATGCACACAATAATCATGGCAAAAATGACAAAAAGCTAAATGGAGTAGCAGATCTGACAATTATCTCAAGTAGCCCTCTTCTAACAGCATTTCGGGCATCAAGATGAACTCAAATGAAAATGATGCAATGGAATGAAATGATGTACTCTCTGAGCGAACATATTGATATGCTATATGCCCAAAACGGAGCTACGGATGCGGAGATATAGCATGATGAACATAGCAACATGAGCTAGGGTTTCGGGAGAAAAAGTCAACCGAGACAAAAATATCCCAGATCTGGATCTGGCCGGGCGCGTTCTTCGAGGATCGCCGGGGAACACTGTAGCTCGCCGGAGACGGTGGATCCAGCCGACGTGCTCGCCGGAGGAGGAGCTCGGGGCCGCGGGGAGGCTCGCCGGAGACCGGTGCGGGCGCGGGTCGGCGCTCTGCGGCGAGGGGCGGCGGCCGGCGAGATGGGGCGGCGTCTTGGCTGCGGCGGTCGTTGAACTGGCGGGTGGCGGAGGTGCGGTGGCTTCGAGGCATAGGCGGCCCGGCGACTGGCCGCTGCGGAGGAAGAGGGCGGCGGTGGCTCGGGTGCCCCAGGCGGCGCGGAGCTTCGGGCTCGCGGGGGCCCTGCGCGGGCCGGGCGGGCCGCGCGCGGAGATGGCCGGCGGGGGACACGTGTCAACGCGTGGTTGGGTGCGGGGCGGCGGCGGACATTGTTCGGCCGAAACGGACACGTCCGGCGTGGCGTGAGGAAATTTTTAGGGTTAGAGGAAGGGGAAGACCCGGGATTTTCGGGGAGAGGCCTTTATATAGGCATAGAGGGAGCTAGGAGAGTCCAAATGAGGTGCAGTTTCGGCCACGCGATCGTGATCGAACGCTCTAGATGATGGAGAGGGTTTAGGTGGGTTTTGGGCCAAATTGGAGGGGTGTTGGGCTGCAACACACACGAGGCCTTCTTGGTCCCTCGGTTAACCGTTGGAGTATCAAACGAAGTCCAAATGATACGAAACTTGACAGGCGGTCTACCGGTAGTAAACCAAGGCCGCTTGGCAAGTCTCGGTCCAATCCGGAAATGTTTAATCCCCACACACGAAAGAAAGCCAGAAATGACCACCGGAGGAGAACGAAGCGCCGGAATGCAAAACGGACAACGGGGAAAATGCTCAAATGCATGAGACAAACACATATGCAAATGCAATGCACATAATGACATGATATGAGATGCATGACAACGACAACAACATACGTAGACAAAGACCCGAACCCAAGAAAATAAAATAACTTAAAGCCGGAAACGACAAGAGATGGAGTACAAATTGGGGAAGTTACATCCGGGGTGTTACAACACTCCACCACTACGAACGGATCTCGTCCCAAGATCTAGGACTGAAAGAACGCCGGGTACTCAGAACAGAGGTGATCCTCACGTTCCCAGGTAGCTTCACGGTCGGAATGGTGTGACCACTTGACTTTGAGAAATTTGATTGACTTGTTGCGAGTCTTGCGTTTAGTCTATTCAAGAATAGCAACTGGGTGCTCACGATAAGAGAGATCTTCTTGGAGCTCAATGTCCTCGAAGTTGACGGCACGGTCAGGAGTCTTGAAGCACTTTCGGAGCTGAGAGACATGGAACACGTCATGAACATTTGCAAAGTTTGAAGGAAGCTCGAGTTGATAGGCGAGGTCGCCTCTCTTGCTGACAATCTTGAAAGGTCCTACGTATCTAGGGGCAAGCTTCCATTTGATACCGAAGCGACGAGTACCTTTCATAGGAGAGACGCGGAGGTAAACATGATCTCCGATCTCAAAAGCCAAATCATGGTGCTTACTATCATAGTAGCTCTTCTGGCGGGATTGGGCTGCTTTGAGGTTATCACGAATGACTTTGCACATTTCCTCTGCCTCTGTGATTAAGTAATTACCCAAAAGCTGATGTTCACCGGTTTCAGACCAGTTGAGAGGGGTATGATAGTTCCTGCCATACAGAATTTCAAATGGGGCCTTGCCCGAATTTGCTTGAAAACTGTTGTTGTAGGAGAATTCAGCATAAGGAAGACAATCCTCCCATTTCATGCCGAAGGAGATCATACAAGCCCTGAGCATATCTTCAAGAATCTGGTTGACACGCTCGACTTGACCGCTAGTTTGAGGATGGAAAGTTGTGCTGAAGTGCATATCTTCAAGAATCTGGTTGACACGCTCGACTTGACCACTAGTTTGAGGATGGAAAGCTGTGCTGAAGCGGATGTTGGTGCCCATGGCCTTCTGGAAAGAATCCCAAAACTTTGAGGTAAAGATGCTGCCACGGTCTGAAGAGATCACCTATGGAATACCGTGCAGAGAGACAATACGAGAGGTATAGAGTTCCGCCAATTGAGCTACAATGATCGACTCTTTGATAGGCAGAAAGTGGGCCACTTTGGTGAGTTTGTCGATGACAACGAATATAGCATCATTGCCATGCTTGGACTTTGGAAACCCAGTCACGAAGTCCATTTCAATGTGGTCAAAATTCCATTCTGGAATGGCAAGAGGTTGGAGGAGACCAGCTGGCCTTTGGTGTTCTGCCTTCACTCTTCTGCAGACATCACACTCATTCACGAATTGAGCAATCTCGCGCTTCATCCAAGTCCACCAATAAGCCTGCTTAAGGTCCTGATACATCTTCGTACTCCCTGGGTGGATGGAGAGGAGAGAATTGTGAGCCTCGTTCATGATCACTTTATGGAGGTCACCTTTGGTACAACAATACGATCTTCGAAGAAGAGAGTATCCTTGTCATCGAGGCGGTAGCACTTGTACTTGGGTTGACTCTTGGCAATCCCAATCTTCACCTTTTTCACCATAGCATCAAGAAGCTGGGCTTGGCGAATCTGGTCTTCCAAGGTAGGAGAGACTTGAAGGTTGGCGAGGAAACCTTGAGGAACAACTTGCAGATTAAGTTTGCGGAAAGCTTCACAAAGCTTGGGTTGATAAGGCTTGAGAATCAGACTGTTGCAGTAAGCCTTTCTGCTCAATGCGTCAGCAATCACATTGGCCTTGCCTGGAGTATACTCGATACTCAGATTATACTCTTGAATCATTTCAACCCATCGAGTTTGCCTGAGGTTGAGATTAGGCTGAGTGAAGATGTACTTGAGACTCTTGTGATCAGTGAAAATGTCCACTTTTCTTCCCAATAAGAGATGTCTCCAAGTCAAAAGAGCATGCACAACTGTCGCCAACTCGAGATCATGAGTGGGGTAGTTCTTCTCATTGGGCTTCAATTGGCGAGAGGTATAAGCAACAACTTTCTTCTCTTGCATCAATACTGCACCAATACCTTGGAGAGAGGCATCACAAAAGACCTCGTACGGCTTGGATTCATCAGGCGGAGTCAGAACTGGAGCAGTGATCAATTTCTCTTTCAAAGTGTTGAAAGAAATGTCACACTCCGGAGACCAAATGTACTTGACGTGCTTCTGAAGAAGATTTGAGAGAGGCTTCATGATCTTAGAAAAGTTTTCAACGAATCTTCGGCAATAGCTTGCGAGACCGAGGAAGCTACGGAGTTGCTTCACGTTCTGAGGAGGTTCCCAATTCACAATTGCATACACCTTCTCAGGATTCATGGCAATGCCCTTGGCAGAGATGATATGACCAAGATAAAGAACCTCATCGAGCCAAAATTCACACTTGGAGAACTTGGCATAGAACTGATGTTCCCTCAGCTTATCGAGTACCAAACGCAAGTGCTTGGCATGATCTTCCTTGTTCTTCGAGAAAACCAGAATGTCGTCGAGATAGACCAAAACGAAGTCATTGGTGTAGGTGTTGAAGATGAAGTTCATCACGCGAGAGAACGTCGGAGGAGCGTTGACGAGGCCAAAAGACATGACAGTGTATTCATATGAACCATAGCTTGTCCTGAAAGCCGTCTTGGGAATATCTTGCTCACGGATTCGAATCTGATGATAACCCATACGGAGATCAAGCTTGGAGAATACTTCGGCACCTTTGAGTTGTTCGAACAGCTCGTTGATGTTGGGAAGTGGGTATTTGTTCTTGATGGTCTTCTTGTTCAATGGGCGGTAATCAACACAAAGTCGGTCCGTTCCATCCTTCTTCTTCACAAAAAGAACACCACAACCCCACGGAGAAGAACTAGGCCGGATGAGACCCATTCTTTCTTGAATATCGAGTTGCTTCTTCAGCTCCTTCAACTCTTCAGGTCCGAGCTTGTAAGGACGCTTGCACACAGGTTCTGTGCCAGGCTCAAGATCAATAACGAATTCAACTGGCCGGTGCGGAGGCATTCCTGGAAGCTCTTCTGGAAAGACGTCTTGATATTCGCAAACGACTGGAATTTGCGAGATAGCATTGAGTTCACCCTTCTCATTGAGAGAAAACAGACGGATGGTATCATCACGAGCGGCAAAGACAATTACATCCTCAGACGAATGAGTCAATTGAATCTGCCTGGCTGCACAATCAAGCTGAGCCTTGTGCTTAGAAAGCCAATCCATTCCGAAAATAAGATCAATATCCGAGTCACCAAGAACCGTTGGAGAAGCCAGAAACTTGTAGTCACCCAAGGTGATAGTAACATCCGGAACGATGGAGTTAGCATGCATGCGCTTACCGGGAGAGACAACTGCTAATGGACTAGGCAAAACTTGCGAAACCAATTCATGCCTAGATGTAAACGGTCTTGAGATGAAACAATGCGATGCACCAGTGTCAAAAAGAACTTTTGCTGGAATATCATTAACAGGAAGGCTACCCATGATGACATCTGATGAGTCCTCTGCCTGAGCTGCGTTCATCAAGTTGACCTCGGCGTGCTTGGGGTTATGCTTGACCACATCTGTACTTGCCGATCTAACAGGAGGAGGAGGAGGAAGACGCCTCTGGTTGAAACACTTGTTGGCATAGTGACCCTTCTGTTGGCACTTGTTGCACGTGACCTCTGAAAGCGGACGGTGATACGGAGCACTCGATCTTGGAGCTTGAGACGAAGTCTTGTTCTGAAAGCCAGGGTTGGGTGGGTGGGAAGATCCACTGCCACCTTTGCTCTTCTGCTGATACGGCTGACAGAACGGAGGAGGAGGAAGCCAATACTTCTGCTGCTTGGCCACTGGAGTAGAGGAAAAAGGAGTAACATCTCTGACTCGCTTCTTGGAAGCATCACACCTCAGCTGAGCAGCCTCTTGCTTCAATGCCATGTTGTAGAACTCATCGTACCTCAAGGGCTCAAAGAGAACAAGAGCGAGCTGGATTTCTTCTCTGAGACCACCCCTGAACTGGTATATCATGCTCTTCTCATCAGGTACGTCCTTCTTGGCAAAGCGGGCGATCTTCTGAAACAACTTGTTGTAGTCATAGACAGACAAAGAGCCTTGCTTCAGGTTGCGGAATTCCTCACGCTTGCTTTCAACCACGCTCTGAGGAATATGATGAGCTCAGAAATCTTGACGGAATTCATCCCAAGTGATAACACGTCCGCCTCTGGAGTCCTTGTACTGCTGGAACCATTCTGCAGCTTGATCTTTGAGTTGGAAGGAAGCGAACTTAACGAAGTCCTCAGGCCTGACGTTACTGCACTCGAAATGCTTGCACAGATCCACAAGCCAATCGTCAGCATCGGTTGCCTCAACACAATTGCTGAAAGTCTTCGGCCCGTTAGCAAGGAACTGGTTGAGTGTAGCAAAGTGATTCTGATTGTTGCCTTGGTTCCCTTGGTTGCCTTGATTGCGCTCTTGAAGAATTTGCATGATCAACTGTGTGTTTGCATTGGTTGCGGCCATCACAGCTTGCCATGCCTCCGGAGGAGGTGGAGGTGGTGGCGGATCAGGATTCGGAGTCGTGCGCGTTGGAGGAGCCATCCTGAAGAGGTTGACCACCATTAGCACATTGATAGACAATATTGAAGCTGAATCCAACGGAATGAAAATTGCAACATATAGTCTTCACATCCGAACAAAATGAACGAATGCATTCCTCTTGAAATGGTCACATATCCATAAATTGAGAAGCCACTTAGAATTAAGGTAGAGAAATAAATCAACAAGGTACGGATCAAGAACGAATAATCGGTAAGAAATCCCAATCTCAAACCAAATATCCGTGGAAGAAGAACTAGAGCTACAAGAATTCCCACCTATGAAACTCCCGAACCTTTTCTCGTTATGCAATCAGGTGTTGGGGATACAGGGGAAGCATAATATCTCACCCAAATCTAGCAAATCCTACATCCAGCTGTATCCATCCTTCAACACATAACCGAGAAAAACTTCGAAAACCATCTACCTCAACCTTCGAAAAGCATCCGTTATACAAATTATGGCGATACTCCCGAACTCCTGCCCCAGTACTGGGTGGCGTCGAGGTTATCTCACCAACGAACTGCATAAAAGAGATTTTCGATGTCGGCGTACTAAACTCAGGTATTCCAGAACTGCAACGATAAAATTATGATGACAACACCTCAGAGCTCAACTCCCCGGGACACTTCCACAAAACCCCTGACAGGAAGCACCAAGACAATGTTCTCATCATAAAACCATCGGAACGATTCCAAGATACCCGCGTGATCCTAAAATTATTTTTAGTGAAATTTCAGAAGAGAAGAGTCGAAACTCTACGTCAGGATGCCTTACCAGAGCGATGAGGAGACTGGGAAGTAAAAAGAATTCCTAAACTCTCCGATATATAATTCCTAAATGACTCAAAACATTTTTCTAGACACAACTCGGCCGCTAAAAACGATCAAGCAATGGGGCTCCTAAGGTCGGGGAAGGCTCTGATTACCAACTTGTAACACCCTCGATGCGACTATATCTCCCACGTGTCGAGGCACGACTTAGAGGCATAATCGCATTGAAGGCATATGTCACAAGTTAGGCAATCTTTACAACATCCCATGTAATATGATAATAAAAGGGGAGATAACATAGTTGGCTTACACTCGCCACGTCAATCAAGTACATAAATAACATTACATCATCCAAACACTCATGGCCCGACTACGGCGCCAAAATAAAAGATAACCCAACATGCGACACGGTCCCGATCACCCCCAACTGGGCACCACTACTGATCATCGGGAAAAGAAACATAGTATCGTTGAGAGTCTTCGCCGAACTCCCACTTGAGCTCGAGCGCGTCACCTGGAGCGGAATCATCAGGCCCTGCATCTGGTGTAATAGTAATCTGTGAGCCACAGGGACTCAGCAATCTCGCACCCTCGCGATCAAGACTATTTAAGCTTATAGGTAAGGCAAGGTAAAATATGTGGAGCTGCAGCAAGCGACGAGCAAATATGGTGGCTATCCTGTTCGCAATAGAGAGCAAGAAGAGGAGGCAAAGCGCGAGCGAGAAACTAGAGAACAACCTGCTCAAGCATTACTCCAACACCGTGTCCACTTCCCGGACTCTGCCGAGAAGAGGCCATCACGGTAACACACTCAGTTGATTCATTTTAATTAAGTTAAGGTTCAAGTTATCTACAACCGGACATTAACAAATTCCCATCTGCCCATAACCGCGGGCACGGCTTTCAAAAGTTCAAATCCCTGCAGGGGAGTCCCAACTTAGCCCATGACAAGCTCTCACGGTCAATGAAGGAATAGACCTCCTCCCGAGACGTTCCGCTCAGACTCGGTACCTCGGTTCTTCAAGACACTTCGACAGGTTAAAACAAGACCAGCAACACCGCCCGAATGTGCCAACAAATCCTGATAGGAGCTGCACATATCTTTTTCTCAGGGCACACTCAGATTGTCCTAGGTATGGGTAGGCCAGCCCAGAGTTGCCCCTGGTGGCCACCGGTAGCTGACACATGGACCAACACTCAGAGGAGCACTGGCCCGGGGGGTTTAAAATAAGATGACCCTCGGGCTCCGGAAACCCAAGGGAAAAAGAAGCTAGGTGGCAAATGGTAAAACCAGGTTGGGCATTGCTGGAAAAGCTTTAATCAAGGCGAACTATCAAGGGGTTCCCATTATAACCCAACCGCGTAAGGAACGCAAAATCCGGGAACATAACACCGATATGATGGAAACTAGGGCGGCAAGAGTGGAACAAAACACTAGGCGAGAGGCCGAGCCTTCCACCCTTCACCAAGTATATAGATGCATTAAGATAACAAGATAATATAATGATATCCCAATAAGTAAATAAATGTTTCAACAAGGAACGACCTCCAATCTTCACCTGCAACTAGCAACGCTATAAGAGGGGCTGAGCAAAGCGGTAACATAGCCAATCAACGGTTTGCTAGGACAAGGTGGGTTAGAGGTTTGACATGGCAATTTGGGAGGCTTGAAAACAAGTGGTGGGCATTGTAGCATTGGCATAGCAAAAGAGCGAGCACACTAGCATAGCAAAGATAGTAGTGATTTCGAGGGTATGATCATCTTGCCTACACAGTTGTCAGAGTTGACTGGATCCTCGAAAGCAAACTCAACGGTCTCCTCGTTAGCGAACTCGTCTCCCGGATCTACCCAAACAAGACAAACAAGCAACAAGGACACAATCAACCACGTGCAAAGATCAAACAATATGATGCAAAGATGATATGCTATGCGGGATGCGATGCGGGATGCATATGCAAGATGTGACAAGGAATGCATGAACCTGGCCTCAACTTGGAAATCCAAGTGTGCCACTGGAAAGATGAGATGAAATCGCTTGAAAACGATATAAAGAACGCCAGAATCGGAGTTACGGTTTGGAAATGGCAAGCGATTCAAATATGACATCGGTCTGCGATTTACAGCAAGTAGCCATCTAAATGCAATGAGATGAACATGTTACAGCACTCAAACATGACAACAAAATACATGGCAGGGTTGAATTCATGATGCTTAACAAAAGTCTAGCACTGATCTACGGCCAATGCATCCATTAACAGGTTCAAACAATCATCGCAAAAATGCATATGGTAAACAGATTTCAGACTTTGTGAAATTAACACTTGTCTGAAATTTCAGATCAGGTAGCACTCTTCGGAGCAACAAAACTACATGCTACAGGACCTGAACATGGCAAAGTAAAACATGGCATGGAGCTACTCAAAAAGCTTAACAAAAGTCCCTTAGTGACCTTGAGCCAAAAGGGATCAGAAAATATACTAACAAGCATGTGAACATAGCAAAAACATAATCAGTTTTCAGACTTAGTGAAAAACTGGCACATGCTGAAACATATCTCAAGTAGGCATGTTTACGAGCTCGATGCACTCACTATGGAGCAAGTCATGAAAAGCTAAGCATACATCTATCAAGAACACACAAAATGCAAGCTAGACATGGCAAGATCAATAGCATAGCATGCATGGATCAACTACAACATCATCGGCAAAATTGCAAACAAGTTGACAATCTGCCCAGATTCACAAAGTAGCAAAAGTAGAGCTCGATTGACACAAGCTAGGGTGCTCCAAAATTGCAAACAAAGACATGTATGGATAGATCACTACAAGATTAATAAAACATCCTTACTGATCATCCTCAAAAGAGGCACGGATCACAAGGAAACAACATGAACATATGACAACATGAGATAAACAGCTCAAGGGCTTAGTGGAAATGCTAAGTCCCTGAAATCAGAATTAACAAGTGCACCACTTTGCAAGCTCGTACTAGTCACCACACACATCAAAAAATACATGGGTTTCACCTCTGGAAAGATGACAAAACTCTTAACAAAACATATGTAGAGCTCATGGGCATAACATGCACACAATAATCATGGCAAAAATGACAAAAAGCTAAATGGAGTAGCAGATCTGACAATTATCTCAAGTAGCCCTCTTCTAACAGCATTTCGGGCATCAAGATGAACTCAAATGAAAATGATGCAATGGAATGAAATGATGTACTCTCTGAGCGAACATATTGATATGCTATATGCCCAAAACGGAGCTACGGATGCGGAGATATAGCATGATGAACATAGCAACATGAGCTAGGGTTTCGAGAGAAAAAGTCAACCGAGACAAAAATATCCCAGATCTGGATCTGGCCGGGCGCGTTCTTCGAGGATCGCCGGGGAACATTGTAGCTGGCCGAAGATGGTGGATCCGGCCGACGTGCTCGCCGGAGGAGGAGCTCGGGGCCGCGGGGAGGCTCGCCGGAGACCGGTGC